>NW_007729948.1:181291-200651 GCF_000696425.1 Galeopterus variegatus | reverse complement strand
TGTGCAGTATTATTTCCTTCTGTTGAATTAGTCCCTTCAGATAAATTCCTAAGAATGGGATGACCACAAAAGCCTCGAACCAAAATAAAATGCAACCATTTATCTTACCAGCATTAGGTGTTACCGTTTAATATGTTTTTTATTTTTTTTTTTTTTTTTTTTTTTTTTTTTTTTTTTTTTTTTTTTTTTGTAAGTAAATGGTTAGTAACTCTTGGGATTTGTGTTGGTGAGTTTTATAGGAGATAAGCTGCATTTTGTAAACATCTAAATCCGTGTTACTATATTTAAATTTTTCTTTTTCTCTTGATTTGAATTGTACACATGAACAATGTGAGTTTCCTATATGACTTTCCTTCACATTCAGGGAGTTGGACTGAGTTCTTTAGTAAGGATGTCCTGCCCCAACACATTTTAGATAAAAAAAATAAATACTAATTTTTCATCAAGGTATGTGGATATTAAAAAACTGGGCAAATGTACCTAAGGAGCGAGAAGAACATTTTATCATTCTGTAAATACTTATTGAGTTCTTACACACTTTCCGTGTGTTAGGTGTTGAACTTGGCATTGCAGATAAAATGGTGAACGAGTCAGACACAGCCATCTTTGAGGTTCGTATAGGACAGCAGGTGGGGAATAATATAAACTGTGAAAACTCTGTGATAGAAGAAGATACTAGGGAGATAATAGAAAGGGAAACTAACCTAAATTTAGTAAGCTGGAGGGCAATGCTATGTTGAGACCTGAAGTGTGAGAGAAGAGTGACAAACTGTGCTTTACTTGGTTTCCCTGCAACTCTGCTGTCTCTGTCCTGACTTACCACCTATGAACAGGTGTTGTAGCAAAATTGGTACTTTTGGGAATTTGCTGAAACTTCTGAGTAGAAATCATACTTCAATGACCCAGTTTATCACACAGGCTCTGAATTTGACACACTTTGATTTAAATTCTGGTTCTGCCACTGATTAGCTGTGCAGACTTAGACATAGGACCTCAAACTCTTTAAGACTCACTGTTTTTTCATCTACCAAATGGAGATAATAATGATACCCAGCAGTTAGAATTCTGGTAAAAATTAAAGGGGTGATACACATAAAGCTTTTCACGTAAAGCCTATAAAAAATAAATGCTGTACATGTTAGGCCTTATTATCTTCATTCTCTTAATCATTGTCCTTGTCTTTTTAAATAGTTTTGGCACTGAAGCTCATGGAGAACATAAAGATTTGCACATATTTAAATAAACAAGGATGGGCAGAATTTATACACTAGTTTTATAGCCATACCTAGAGTTTAGATAGGCTTGTAATTTACAAACATCTTCATGTCTGCTATGTCATCTGATCTTACCTGATTCGTACCACCAAGACTGCTATTCACCTGGGAGTCCCTAGCTACTTGCTATCAGCACCCATCTTGGTTGGACAATGTCCTTGCCATACTCGCTGTTGAATTATTCTAAATACCATTCTTCAGAACAGCATAATAGATTTTACTGTTATTTTCTACTTAAAAAAAATGTGAATACTGAAAGTGGGAATGACTTTCAGTCAAAAAAGCCTACAGATCAAAAAAAGAGGTGAATCACATTGATTGGAAATCAGCTGTCCAACTCCAACCTCAGTGCTCCTTCCATGATATTAAAACGCAGAAGCTCTTTTGACATTTAGTCTAACCTCGGATCATCTTGAAATTAATAATGAAAGTCAAATCAGTTAAGAAGAACTAATTTTATAGATATTCTAAAAAGCAAACTTTCATATTTTCTTCCCTTCCAGTTGTTTATAAATCACCCATGTTCTAGTGGCTGTGAGAATATGGTGTGACTGGTTGGTAAAGGTCATAGGTATAATATAAGAGAAGAGATTTCATATCCACTGTTTCTACAATTAGTTAAATATTAAGTGAGAGTATCATGAGGAGAGATATTACATTCTGTATCATAGTTAGATAGAAAGGTGAGTTTAACCAGCAAAGATTTAGATGGAACATAAATATTGATAAAGCAGAAAGGAAGTGACAGATGACAGTGATGATCTCCTTCTCAAAGTGCCAAGCGGCACAGCCCAATCAGAATTCGAAATGTTGAGGTCTCAATCTGAAGTCATTAAAAGAGGTATTGAGAGTACCAGCAAGACTGATTGAAACACAATAAAGGGTATTGTTTATTGGGAAGCAAAGGAGTAAAGGCTGATTAAAGGTCAATCTTTGTTCTAAAGGGAGCTACAAAGGAACACGTTAACAAGAGGACTCGGACTCGGGAGGGGTGGAGAAAAGAGGGGAATATTGGAAAGGAAAGGGAGGTAGGAAAAAGGCAACAACACACCCAGCTTTTCATTTGAAACATTAGCTATCTATAGGTTTCTTAACTCAGGCATATCAACTTGAAATTTAAAAGCAGGGAGTTTTTAAAAAAAACAAAAAAACAAAACAGGAGTCTCTGAGAATTCTTTGACTTTATTTGCTTCCCCTCTTTTAGACTTTTTGGTTTCTTGTTACTTTAATTAAAAAAAGAAAACAACTCTTCCCTTGAGTTTTTAGCAGGCTGCCTTCTGAACTCCTAAAAACTCACGCAGGCCTAATATGTGATTAATGGATTTTATGAATTCTGTACGGGGATGGTGATTAGGAGAAAGGGAAAAGGGACCCATTTATTCCTTCATTCATTTTTTTCAGCAATATAATAAATCAGTTTAAAGGAAATCTGCCAAGAAAGTGGTTTGACCTCATTCAAAAAAGAGGGCATCTCAGAATGAGAAACCTATTCAGGATTTATATTTGCCCTTAAAAACACAACCACCATAGGGCCTTGAACCAAGGCTGTAGAGGCTAGCACATCAAACCAAGGATCAAAACTGAGGTGCATGCCCTTATAAGTTATCATTGATGCTCTGTCTGCTCCTGTTATTCCTTTTCCTTGATGACAAAAACCAAAAATCGATTCATCTTAGCCCCACAGTTTCTGCCTTTCTCCACAGCACCTTGGCTTCGGGACAAATATAAATTAGAAGCGAAAGGAGGGAGGAAAATCTTTCTAGTTTCTATTCCATTGGGTCATTATTTTTTAAATATAAGTAAGATTGAACTGTAAATTATAACTGAGAGTTCTCCAAGGTTTACTTCTCCTCTCCTTACCTGTATTTTCCTCTCTCATTATAAATTAATGACAGTGAGCAATGGAGCTTTGCTCAAGTATTGGTACAAAAAATAGTCACTAGAAAATATGAGGGTTTTGTCCAGCAGGAGGTGAGATGGGAGAGAAAGTTCTGGCTTTAGAGACAAGGAGAAGAGATATGCTTAAGAGAAGCCTTCCTCTCCTCAACTTAATTTGTAGCCATTATTTGTATGTGGGTCATTAAAAAATGTGTGTTTGTATTTATGTCTCTCTCTCTCTCTCTCATTAAGAGGGAAAGTAAATGATCACATACTGGTTGAAGACACATTGATTTGGAGGATTGCCAAAAATAGATGTATTTATCAAGCACAACTATTTCCATATTTTAAAAATCGGTCTCTGAAACCACAGCAAATACTATGTGTGATTTACTTTACAAGGACCTGAGAAGTAAGTGCAGCCACCTTTGGATGCCAGATGTCATTTATAAACTAGAAAGAACCTTAGGTATCAGATCAGTGTTATCAGAATCACCTGGGAATCTTAATATATCTCAGCCTTATCTCTCAAAATTCAGATTAATTGATTCACTTATGATGGGGTCCAGACCTGTGTATTTTTTAAAAAGTACTTGGGTTATTGTGATGCACAAACAGAATTGAGAACTGCCAATAATTCAAAACTTTCATAGATGGGAGAGTGTTTTAGTTATCTCTGGATAATAAATTGACAAAACTTGGGAGCTTAACACCACATATATTTATTATCTCACAGTCCTGTGGATTGGGAGTCCAGGCACAGCTTAACTGATTCCTCTGCACAAGGCTACAATCAAGGTGTTGTCTGGCCTTCCTTCCCTTCTGGAGCTCGGGGTTTTCTTCAAAGCTCTCAGGGTTGTTGGAATAATTCAGTTTCTTGCAGTTGTAGGACTGAGGTTTTGTTTCCTACTGGCTGTCAACCAAGGACCACTCTAGGCTCACAGAGGACACTGCAGTTCCTTGCCAGAAGTGCCTCCCAGGAGCCTTCTCACAGATGCCCTAACAGATGCTCTTACAGTACGGCAACTTAACCTCTTCAAGCCCAGCAGGAGAATCTCTTGGCTACAGTCTGCTAAGATGGAATCACATATAATGTAACACAATCACAAAGTGACTATCCTATCACCTTCACCATTTACTATTGGCTAGAAGCAAGTCACAGATTTTGCTTACACATTCAAGAATGGATTATGAAAGGATTTGGATCATTGGGAGTCACCTCAAAGTTTGATCACCATAAGGTCAACTGACCAGTTGAGCTTATATGGCCAATTGGTGGAATATTGATCTTCTTAGTGTGGATGGTCTTTTCAAATAGAAAACAAAAGTAAAAGTTAAATATATATAAACACATATATACACACATGTACATATATATGTATGGCATTCAGAGTTAAATGCTATTACAGTGAACATGTGTTTCTGAATTTTCTTTCTTTCTTTTTTTGATGGTTGGCCAGTACAGGGATAGAACCCTGGACCTTGGTGTTTTTATCAGCATCACTTTCTAACCACCAGAGCTAACCAGCCAGCCCTGTTTCTGCATTTTAATTGAGCTTCATAGAATGTGAAAACATCAATTTATGGTTTGCTCATTTCCTTCTTATCATGTAAATAAATAAATTTGGTTAAAAATACTAAGTGATTAATTTATAAAGAGTCTCTGGCCCTAACATATGGAGATGGTCTGGAAAATACTAATTCCTGATACAGTCAGATTTTCGTGGTAAATGCAACTACTTTTGAATAGTCTATATTTGTGATAGGAATCATTCATGTGGCAAACAATTTGTCTAAAAGAAGTTAAGTATTTGGCAAAAATCACTGGTGGCAATTTGAATTAAAGGTGTTTCCCCATTCCTAGCATTTTTATAATTACTTAAATGTTTTTGGAGTTACCTTTCACAAATATTTGGACTTAATTTATAAAGAGTCTCTGGCCCTAACATATGGAGATGGTCTGGAAAATACTAATTCCTGCTACAGTCAGATTTTCATGGTAAATGCAACTACTTTTGAATAGTCTATATTTGTGATAGGAATCATTCATGTGGCAAACAATTTGTCTAAAAGAAGTTCAGTATTTGGCAAAAACCACTGGTGGCAATTTGAATTAAAGGTGTTTCCCCATTCCTAGCATTTTTATAACTACTTAAATGTTTTTGGAGTTACCTTTCACAAATATTTGGACGCATCTCAGGAGAAAGTTGGTTATTTGAACCATCCCCTGGCTAGGATAGCGTATACAACTTTAAAATTCAGTTGATTCCCATCTGTTTCTAAATCTCTGAAATCTCCTAACTTTGCAATTGGAAAGATTTTCCAATATCTTTCTTTTTTTTCTGTTTAATTTAAGGTTATTCTATCTCAACACATCAATAACAAACATATACATATGTTGAATGTATTTGGGGAAATATCAAATTTTCTATTGCAATATTAGTGTAAATATGGATACTACTACTAACAATTCTCCTCTTGGCCCAAGGAATGGTTATGAACACTAATCCACATAATTTTATTTTAAAAATCATTTTTGAGACATTGCAAACATTTAGACACCTGTGTACCCACCAGCTAGGTATTCCAAATGCTACCATTTTGTCAGATTCATTTTATATCCCATTTTGGAAAGCAATATAATTTTGTAGATACAGCTGATTCCTCATTACCCCAATCATGACCTCACCTCCTTGTAACCAAGATAGAAGTACTACCATCTGGAACCTTGTGAGTGTGCATATTTTTATACCTTCATGCCATACAAGTGTACCTATAGGTACGAGGGTACTTCAAAAAGTTCATGGAAAGATTTGTATTTTTCTTTCAATTATATTTTTCCATGAACTTTTTGAAGTACCCTTGTATGTATAATATTATGTGCCTTCCATTCTGCATGAATTTTATAGATAAAATTTTCAACTTGCTTTCTGTGTTTGGTGTTATAGCTGTGAAATTTGGCACAGGGATTCATGAGTATTTAGTTTGTTTTTCTTAGTAGTGTTCTGTTAGAGTCGAATAACTGTACCATCTGTTATTAATCCATTCTCCAATTAAAGGACATCTAATTGTTTATTGTTAGTCATAATTATAAAAAATACTTTAGTGAACATTCCTGTCAATGTCTCCATGTGCTTATGTGAGTGCTTCTCTAGAGCAGTTGCATTTAAACATTTTGGACTGTAATCCATCACAAAAATACATTTTATCTTGGGTCTCAGGACCTGTGCACTTGTGCACACACCTGTATACATGGAAAAATGCTTACCATTTCTACATTCACATACACATAACACATATATATGTACATATATATATATATATATAAATATGAATACAATTTTCTTTGGTATTTTGTGTTCTATTCTATTTGATTCTATTTCTTATAGCTAAAAATTGTGAGTAAAAAGTCTTTAAGTTGGCTGGGCAATCTATTAAGGGTTTGTTATAGAATTCATCTGTAAAATCATTAGGCCTGAATTTTGTTTGGGTTTGTCACCTTGCTGATAATCTCTGTGGTCTTTTTGTCATTGCTGCTGTTTTCTTGAATTTCTGCATTCACCCTAAATTTTTCTTTCTAATTTATTCTCACATTTTCTTTTTCTAAATCTAAACTTTTTATTTCAATGCTATACAAAATTTGTATTTAAAACTTCAGTTGTCATGAAAGGTAGTCCTGTCATTGCATACTTCAGTGTTGAAGTATACCTTATTCACTGACATTCAGTTCCAAATATTTTATCATATCAAGTATAATTTCTCTTATTTATGCACAAATAATTTAGTTAGGTGTTCTATATATTTCAATTAGGTCAAGTTTATTCATTGGCTTCAAATCTCCTATGAAGATTTTGTGTGAGGGAACCTTTGTTCTTGTGACCTTCGATCAGACAAAATCACCAAAGGGATCAGAACTAGCTTTAGTTTTGCTGAAAATCTCCATGGTTTATTTATAGCTATTCTTCCTATTTTTCTTCATTTCTAAAATCATCTTGGTGTTTTACTCTAAGTGACTGGGTGAAGTATGTTAAAATCTTCCACTGTGGCTATGGGATTGTCCATGTGTCCTTTTAGTTCTATCATCATCATTGGCTTTATATATTTTGAGGCCATATGATCCGTTATTAGGTGCATTCAAATTTAGAAATATTCTATCTTCCATTTGTATAACTTCAAGCTTTAAAGACATACCCTCTGCTGCTAGAGCCTTTTTGCCTGTCTCTATTCTGATATGCATCTTTTTGTTTACTTCACCCCACTGGCTAAATTTCCTTCTTCATTTCTCATATCTGGAAGTTCTTCTCTATCGTCTTTTTTTCAAAACCATGTATTTGTTGTTGCTGTTGTTGTCTTAGATTCATATGTAACATTTCTAGATGTCCATCTGATTTGTAATGAAAAGTGTGTCTAGGCTAGTTCAATCTGTTATACGGCCAGAATCAGATATCCAAACCATAATTACTCACCCAAATCCAGGACTTATATTCTAACTAAATAAGTCTTATCTAAGTGACTCTTCTTTCAATCAAAATAAGACAAAATAAAGCCTTATTGCTTTCCTATCTAGGAGATATAATTTATTAAATTATTTCAGAACTAGTACTTTATTACTATTATTACCACTACAGACATACTGCTACTACTATTTATAGCCATAATAATAGCTAATATCTGATGTTCATAGAGTATATACTCTGTGCTAGCTACTTTGTGAAGTGCTTTACATGTATCAATTCACTTAATCCTCACACAAATACTAGCAAGTAAAAGTTATCATGATTCCCATTTTACAGATAAAATGAAGGACAGCAGTCAAATAACTTGCCCAAGTTTACCTAATCATTAAAGAACAGAATGAGGATCTGAACCCAGACAGTGGTTCTAGACCCCTGATTCTCACCACAATGCCACTACTGCTTTAGACTCCAGCAAGAGATGTCTCTGCCCTGGTCCCCACCCACTGAAAAGACCCAAAGTAAATATCTCCAGGCAATTCCCTTTTCATGAACATGAACTTAATAGAGCTAAGGAATGTGCCCACCTATAGTCCCCAACCTTCTTCTAGATCATGCCTCAGTGTTAATTAAGACCCTGGATTCCCTGCTAACAAACCCTTGTTCAGGGTTTGCATAGATCTCACCCCTCAGTGTGTCCTCCTGAGAGCAGCCATCACTACTAGAACACTTACCTGTAATCCCAAGGGTGGCTTTGTATGGGGTGTGTGCTTGGACATGTAGGCTGGAGTGTCTACATTCATATTGAGTCCCTCATATAAAGCCATGCTTAACAGGGGTAGAAAGAAATGAGAGTCGCATTGCTGAGAGAGGGCTGGGCAATCCACCTCCCATTTCTTCCTATACCACTTTATTCCAGTACAAAACTTCAAGTAATCTGAGAACTCTACTTTTGAATGTGACCTATCAGACCATTATAATGATGATAGCATGGTTTTACTTAATGATTTGTTAGCTTAATTTGTGACTGAGAAAAATTCAGACACTTGAATGTGATCCTCCACTCTTTGGGTTGCTGCAAATGCTATGAGCAAGTCTGTGTGACACACACACTGTCCATGTGTGGACTTGCCTTTAATGTGAGTGCTTTATTAAGCCTTCCTTCAAACAGATTCAAATAAATGTCTTTGGAATATGAATCCCTTCCTTTACCGGTCTCTGAGAATGCTCTGGTTTCCTTATGTTTGGGGTTTGGAATTGTAGTTTTGTGTGACAAGAGGGTAGCAGAGTTGACACACAGAGTGTTGGCAATCAAGCACAGATGATTGTTATTTCATCTTCATGTTTTCCAACAGAGCACAGAGCACTTAGTAGGCTTTCGAAGAATGCTTGTTGAATAAGTGAGAGATAATAGCTGCCATTAATGGAGCTTTTATTAGATGTCAGAAATAGTGTTTTTTGCTTTCCGTAGGTTATTTCATTTAATATTGACAACAACCTTTTTAGTTAAATACTGTTATTATCCCTTTTTAAGGAGGAGAAAACAAGCTCAGAGAGTAACCAGCTCAAGGTGAGAAAGTTAGTGATTGACAGTCTGGATCTGAACTCAACATGACTTTTTAATGCATGCATTTGAATATAACGTTATTTTGTCTCCCAGAGAACTAATAAATGAAACAACAACAACAACAAAAAACAGCTATGATTTTCCTAAATGTCAAACTTAACTTGAAAATCTAGCTTAAACAGTTGTTGGATGTCACATAATCATATGCCCTGCACATCTTATTTTGATGCTTTTCTAGGAAAGTGGGACTTGAACATCTAAATACAATAATATAGATTATGTTTCTAAATATTAGCAAATAGGTGGCAGAAATGAAACAAAAGCAAGATATACACTGGCGTCAGTTCCTTTTTTGAAATCAGTATATTAACACTTTTTTATTGAGTTATGTGAGTTACGATTATTTATTGTGCTTCTGACTGAAGATGCCAGACAGCATATTGTCATTATAAATATAATAATTCAGTTCTTGATTGTATGTTTATGTCAAAAGTCCCACTGTGATTTCGAAGGCTGATGACACAAATGCAATAAAAATATCCCCTTATTCATTTATATTCAGTAAAACAGTATTAGAAAATGATATATTCCCTGTTCCTTATGGTTAGCAATTTGGACCTCATGATTTTCTATTAAATTTATTATGTGTTGAGATATAATTTATGAAGATTCTGTCTTTCACATTAGTGTTTTGGCTTTGACTTTTGCTATAAATTATGTCTTCGCACTCACATAGTGAATGAAGATTCTGTCTTTCACATTAGTGTTTTGGCTTTGACTTTTGCTATAAATTATGTCTTCATACTCAAATAGTGAAATATATTCTTTGGGAAATAATTATGGTAACTGGGCAGAAGCAATTATTAGATTGAAAAGAAACTGAGGAAAATGTGCAAGAGGTGATAGCACTTATTGAAACCAGGGCTTGAATCCTGTGGGAGTGTCAGTGCCTTCTGAACCCTAAGAATCAGGAGGGAATCTCTGTATTGCTCATTTTTCTTAATTCCTGCTATGACATATATCCAGCACCATGTGGCAAAATGCATAACTGAAGACATAGAGTTTGCTCCCGGGTTAGAAGAAACCCTAAGGTAGACCTGCTGTGAAGTAGAAAAGAGATGAGAAAAGTTCTAACTATTGACGAGTCGTGGTATTTAAGCATTATGCTGCAGCCTTAAATACAGCTCTTTCAACTCTCATATCAAGCCTGGATGGTGAGCAGGGGTAAAGGTGATAACAAAAAAAAATCTGCTCTGACCAGGTCAGTTAAATTATGGTGTCTTGGGAGATCTGAGGTAAGTCAGTAACCATAATCCACATGTCCTGGAAAACATTATCCTAAGATCATTTTTACTTAGAAGCAGACATAATGGCACCAGAAAGTCATAAAATAACCTCAAATACTTCTTGTATCTCTAACCCTGCATGAAGAGTCCTGGAAAACATTATCCTAAGATCATTTTTACTTAGAAGCAGACATAATGGCACCAGAAAATCATAAAATAACCTAGAATACTTCTTGTATCTCTAACCCTGCATGAAGAATTTAACCTAGTAACAATCTCAGATCTATATGTCAGGTACAGCCAATAGAAAAACTGATGGAATGATTAAGTGAGGCTGTCTTCTCTCTCTTTCTCCTTTGATTCTTCCCTCTCCTTGTGATTATAAAATGTTAAGCTCTGCTGGCCCCTTTGGAGAGCACTTGGAGGGCAACCTGACCTATGTGTTTCCCCAGTTGTGATCACCATATTGGCTAAATGAATCCTACGCTTGGCCTCAGTTTCCTGTAGGTCAACAAAGTGTAGATGTTATGAACTCTATGTAAAGGTCAAAAGCCACATTTGCCCACTGTGGGACACCACAAACATATCCTTCTTATTATATGCAGGACACATATAAGAAAAGAGTTAATATTTGTCCTGACCTAGTGTCTACTATAAGATAACATCCTTTATTTTAATAATGTAGTTTAGTTTTTCAGGGTCTATTAGCTCTTTAACCCAGGAATATGGAAAGGCCACTGACTGAGTGCATTTAAGAAACTGTCAACTTGTACCAACTTCCATCTGAAAAATCTGGCTTTATCATGGACTGTATCTTGTCCTTGCTCTTTGCTCTTTATTCAGTTTACTGATACCATGGATATAATTGGCCACAAGGCTAAATGAGAGTCTTCTTATTTCCGCTAGAGAGAACATCACTCTGTTTGAGACATCTTACTGTGAGCAGCATGTATTCACATTTAAAGCCTTAGAGATATTTATACAAGGAAAGTCCACCTTAGACCAATCATTAGACTCAACATTTCTTAAGTAAAAAGGTCTAAGGTGAATGTGGAAAAGAACATGAAGACTAGTATAATGTATACGTTTTAATACTTGTGAAACAAGCTAGTACCTTTGCAGCCTTGGTCATACCTCATAACTTCGCTAAACATTAGTTCTTCCTGTTTAAAAATGATGCATTTCAGGTAGGTGCTTTTACTGTCTTGAGGATTATATGAGACAAAACATGAAAAATATTTTTTTTACAATGTTTTCCTGGCAGCTCAGAGGTAGCAAGATAGAGCCTGTTAAATGAAAACACAAGGAAAACTATTTAAAATGCACAATGGTGGGAGATGATGATTAATTAAAAAGTTAAGATCCTTTGGAATGTTCTTCCATCATTTGATTTTAAATAAAAGCTACAATTAACATTGCTTAATTCACCAACCTCTGTAGCAGATCATGTTTTCCGGGCAGAAGTTTACAAATTTGATGGTCTCATGATATATGAGTTATATTATTACCAAAGGATCAACAGTTCATCCAAGTATCTTTGACTCTAGAGGGAAATAATACTTGTAGGTGAAAACCTACAATATACTTGGACATATGCATAATGACAGAAATTAGCATAGGTTTACATAGTACACGCTTTATTAGAATTTTGATGCCTTGGAACGGAACAGAAGGTTGTAAATTTCCTATGGGAAAGTCTCTGGAGGGTGTGAAGGCCTGAAACAAAATCAGCCTTTGTGTGACAGGAGTGTTGTGAATGGCTGAAAAGACGTAAAAAACAGTTCAACAAGCAATAAATGGGTTGCCTTTTTCCAGAAGAAAAAAGGTGGCCCCGTACTTCTTCTGTGATATAAGCACTCTCAGTCTTCAAGGGGCACTAATAACAGGTGTCTGCTCTTCTCTCTGTTCTGCTTGTTGAGGAGTGATGCAAAATAAGCCTGTTCCTGTTCATTCAGTACTTATGCTCATAGGTTTCTCATAGAAATATTTGCATGAAGAGGGAGAAGGAACATCAAGAAAAGAGAGAAAACTGAACAGAGTGCATGGATTTAGTAATACTTAGTGTGTTTTTCATATTCTTATTAATCACCTAGATATATCTACCTATCATTCTTCCATGTAGATATGAGTAAATATGGTTCCCTCCTTGAGTTGATTTAAATCCAGCCAAAAAGACATTTGACCTTGTAGATAGCTACTGTCTTATTGTGGATGATGATAGTCACTGCCTTTCTGAAATATTGCAATTTATGCATGGTATTTCTGTAGTATGAGGTTAGAAAACATGTAAAATAATATTAAAGTAGAAGGAGAAATGAAGTAAGACAGAAATTTTCAGGTCAGCCAGATGGGTAAATTTAGCCAGCTCAATGAGGTTAGAAAGAGACCCCTGTAGTCTTCTAAAATATTTAAGCAAGTTTTAAACATTTGTTTTCAGGTCAGCCAGATGGGTAAATTTAGCCAGCTCAATGAGGTTAGAAAGAGACCCCTGTCGTCTTCTAAAATATTTGAGCAAGTGTTAAACATTTATATCTCTCCTTTCTTACTTATTATCACTCTAATGTGGTCTAATCTTCTTCATTACTGGTTCCAAATAAGCAGAATAATGCAGTAGAAGGTGGAAGCACTAAACGATGGGTCAGATCCTGCTCCTAGTTAGGTGTAAGACTCTAGAGAGTTGCTCTGTCTCCTTGAGCTCTGCTTTTCCATCTGCAAAATGAGGATATTGGGCTGGGTTATCCTCCTATCTCTTCCTTTTCAAAAGTGCTGTGATTTCTTAAAAACATTACTTTATCTGAGCTTCATTTTTCTTACCTATAAAAATGGAAGAATGTCTACCTCACAAGGTGACTTTCAGGATGAAAAGATAGTAATCAAGTATCTCTCCTTATACACATCTGTTTGGTTCCCAAATTTAGTTAGCGAGAATTCATAGAATGAGTTCAGATAGTAAGGAGTATAACACTGTCTGAAACTATTTGAGTTCAGTATTTTATAGAGCAAATGAATTTTAGATAGTGAGGATTTATCAAATTTTTTTAGTTCCTGAATATCTATGGAAGCACCTTACATCTAGGCAACTTTCAGTAAAGATTTACCTTGACCTTGAGGATAGAGACAGAAAAAGCCTTGTTCAGTTTTGCAGTCTTGGCATCTAATAGTCAGGAAGTGCCCAGTAGATGTTTGTGGCCCTCAGGCAAGTCAGGGGACCTTGCTAAGCCTCTCCTCTAAAATGTACTAAACAATATATATCCCCCACAGAGTGCCTCTGTATATATTGATGCCTGGTATCTATTGGGCCTCCAATAAATGGATATCTTATAAAATTATAATAATGACATAATGGCAATGGTAGATTGAGTGTCTTATAGAAACTTAATAAATTGAATAAGAATTGGAGCTCTAACAATCACTTAGTCCTAGGTTTGGCATTTATCCCTCATGTAATTCACGTTTCTTTCTTTCTTTTTCTTTTCTTTTCTTTTTCTTCCTTCCTTCCTTCCTTCCTTCCTTCCTTCCTTCCTTCCTTCCTTCCNTTTATTATGTGTTGAGATATAATTTATGAAGATTCTGTCTTTCACATTAGTGTTTTGGCTTTGACTTTTGCTATAAATTATGTCTTCATACTCAAATAGTGAAATATATTCTTTGGGAAATAATTATGGTAACTGGGCAGAAGCAATTATTAGATTGAAAAGAAACTGAGGAAAATGTGCAAGAGGTGATAGCACTTATTGAAACCAGGGCTTGAATCCTGTGGGAGTGTCAGTGCCTTCTGAACCCTAAGAATCAGGAGGGAATCTCTGTATTGCTCATTTTTCTTAATTCCTGCTATGACATATATCCAGCACCATGTGGCAAAATGCATAACTGAAGACATAGAGTTTGCTCCCGGGTTAGAAGAAACCCTAAGGTAGACCTGCTGTGAAGTAGAAAAGAGATGAGAAAAGTTCTAACTATTGACGAGTCGTGGTATTTAAGCATTATGCTGCAGCCTTAAATACAGCTCTTTCAACTCTCATATCAAGCCTGGATGGTGAGCAGGGGTAAAGGTGATAACAAAAAAAAATCTGCTCTGACCAGGTCAGTTAAATTATGGTGTCTTGGGAGATCTGAGGTAAGTCAGTAACCATAATCCACATGTCCTGGAAAACATTATCCTAAGATCATTTTTACTTAGAAGCAGACATAATGGCACCAGAAAGTCATAAAATAACCTCAAATACTTCTTGTATCTCTAACCCTGCATGAAGAATTTAACCTAGTAACAATCTCAGATCTATATGTCAGGTACAGCCAATAGAAAAACTGATGGAATGATTAAGTGAGGCTGTCTTCTCTCTCTTTCTCCTTTGATTCTTCCCTCTCCTTGTGATTATAAAATGTTAAGCTCTGCTGGCCCCTTTGGAGAGCACTTGGAGGGCAACCTGACCTATGTGTTTCCCCAGTTGTGATCACCATATTGGCTAAATGAATCCTACGCTTGGCCTCAGTTTCCTGTAGGTCAACAAAGTGTAGATGTTATGAACTCTATGTAAAGGTCAAAAGCCACATTTGCCCACTGTGGGACACCACAAACATATCCTTCTTATTATATGCAGGACACATATAAGAAAAGAGTTAATATTTGTCCTGACCTAGTGTCTACTATAAGATAACATCCTTTATTTTAATAATGTAGTTTAGTTTTTCAGGGTCTATTAGCTCTTTAACCCAGGAATATGGAAAGGCCACTGACTGAGTGCATTTAAGAAACTGTCAACTTGTACCAACTTCCATCTGAAAAATCTGGCTTTATCATGGACTGTATCTTGTCCTTGCTCTTTGCTCTTTATTCAGTTTACTGATACCATGGATATAATTGGCCACAAGGCTAAATGAGAGTCTTCTTATTTCCGCTAGAGAGAACATCACTCTGTTTGAGACATCTTACTGTGAGCAGCATGTATTCACATTTAAAGCCTTAGAGATATTTATACAAGGAAAGTCCACCTTAGACCAATCATTAGACTCAACATTTCTTAAGTAAAAAGGTCTAAGGTGAATGTGGAAAAGAACATGAAGACTAGTATAATGTATACGTTTTAATACTTGTGAAACAAGCTAGTACCTTTGCAGCCTTGGTCATACCTCATAACTTCGCTAAACATTAGTTCTTCCTGTTTAAAAATGATGCATTTCAGGTAGGTGCTTTTACTGTCTTGAGGATTATATGAGACAAAACATGAAAAATATTTTTTTTACAATGTTTTCCTGGCAGCTCAGAGGTAGCAAGATAGAGCCTGTTAAATGAAAACACAAGGAAAACTATTTAAAATGCACAATGGTGGGAGATGATGATTAATTAAAAAGTTAAGATCCTTTGGAATGTTCTTCCATCATTTGATTTTAAATAAAAGCTACAATTAACATTGCTTAATTCACCAACCTCTGTAGCAGATCATGTTTTCCGGGCAGAAGTTTACAAATTTGATGGTCTCATGATATATGAGTTATATTATTACCAAAGGATCAACAGTTCATCCAAGTATCTTTGACTCTAGAGGGAAATAATACTTGTAGGTGAAAACCTACAATATACTTGGACATATGCATAATGACAGAAATTAGCATAGGTTTACATAGTACACGCTTTATTAGAATTTTGATGCCTTGGAACGGAACAGAAGGTTGTAAATTTCCTATGGGAAAGTCTCTGGAGGGTGTGAAGGCCTGAAACAAAATCAGCCTTTGTGTGACAGGAGTGTTGTGAATGGCTGAAAAGACGTAAAAAACAGTTCAACAAGCAATAAATGGGTTGCCTTTTTCCAGAAGAAAAAAGGTGGCCCCGTACTTCTTCTGTGATATAAGCACTCTCAGTCTTCAAGGGGCACTAATAACAGGTGTCTGCTCTTCTCTCTGTTCTGCTTGTTGAGGAGTGATGCAAAATAAGCCTGTTCCTGTTCATTCAGTACTTATGCTCATAGGTTTCTCATAGAAATATTTGCATGAAGAGGGAGAAGGAACATCAAGAAAAGAGAGAAAACTGAACAGAGTGCATGGATTTAGTAATACTTAGTGTGTTTTTCATATTCTTATTAATCACCTAGATATATCTACCTATCATTCTTCCATGTAGATATGAGTAAATATGGTTCCCTCCTTGAGTTGATTTAAATCCAGCCAAAAAGACATTTGACCTTGTAGATAGCTACTGTCTTATTGTGGATGATGATAGTCACTGCCTTTCTGAAATATTGCAATTTATGCATGGTATTTCTGTAGTATGAGGTTAGAAAACATGTAAAATAATATTAAAGTAGAAGGAGAAATGAAGTAAGACAGAAATTTTCAGGTCAGCCAGATGGGTAAATTTAGCCAGCTCAATGAGGTTAGAAAGAGACCCCTGTCGTCTTCTAAAATATTTGAGCAAGTGTTAAACATTTATATCTCTCCTTTCTTACTTATTATCACTCTAATGTGGTCTAATCTTCTTCATTACTGGTTCCAAATAAGCAGAATAATGCAGTAGAAGGTGGAAGCACTAAACGATGGGTCAGATCCTGCTCCTAGTTAGGTGTAAGACTCTAGAGAGTTGCTCTGTCTCCTTGAGCTCTGCTTTTCCATCTGCAAAATGAGGATATTGGGCTGGGTTATCCTCCTATCTCTTCCTTTTCAAAAGTGCTGTGATTTCTTAAAAACATTACTTTATCTGAGCTTCATTTTTCTTACCTATAAAAATGGAAGAATGTCTACCTCACAAGGTGACTTTCAGGATGAAAAGATAGTAATCAAGTATCTCTCCTTATACACATCTGTTTGGTTCCCAAATTTAGTTAGCGAGAATTCATAGAATGAGTTCAGATAGTAAGGAGTATAACACTGTCTGAAACTATTTGAGTTCAGTATTTTATAGAGCAAATGAATTTTAGATAGTGAGGATTTATCAAATTTTTTTAGTTCCTGAATATCTATGGAAGCACCTTACATCTAGGCAACTTTCAGTAAAGATTTACCTTGACCTTGAGGATAGAGACAGAAAAAGCCTTGTTCAGTTTTGCAGTCTTGGCATCTAATAGTCAGGAAGTGCCCAGTAGATGTTTGTGGCCCTCAGGCAAGTCAGGGGACCTTGCTAAGCCTCTCCTCTAAAATGTACTAAACAATATATATCCCCCACAGAGTGCCTCTGTATATATTGATGCCTGGTATCTATTGGGCCTCCAATAAATGGATATCTTATAAAATTATAATAATGACATAATGGCAATGGTAGATTGAGTGTCTTATAGAAACTTAATAAATTGAATAAGAATTGGAGCTCTAACAATCACTTAGTCCTAGGTTTGGCATTTATCCCTCATGTAATTCACGTTTCTTTCTTTCTTTTTCTTTTCTTTTCTTTTTCTTCCTTCCTTCCTTCCTTCCTTCCTTCCTTCCTTCCTTCCTTCCTTCCTTCCTTCCTTCCTTCCTTCTTTCTTGCTTTCCTGATTTCTCTCTTTCTCTTTAACTCTTTCTTTCTCTTTTTCTCTCTCTCAATAAGCTCTAAGTTTATCTCTTTCTCTCTCTCAATCAGCTGTAAGTTTTCTTTAAATGTGCTAGAAAAAAATGTGTCTGCAGGTGGCTGAGCAAATTTAGACATTTCCCTCTAGGATTGCATATAATCCTTAGGGAAATTCTTACAGAGACACAACATAATGAACAAAACTAAGTCCAACAAAATTAACAAAGGCTGTTTACTCATAAATCAAGTAAATACTCAGACTGTTATCTAACTGGTGAGTGTTCTATTAAGATGGAAATTTGCAAGCTGGATTTTCTAATTGGTACACTTGACAAGCCTTGGTTGACTGCAAAGGGACAAGTGAGCAGTTTCGGGCTATGTTAGAAGAGAAAGGATTGTTCAATGTGAGGGGCAGACGATTATCTGTGGCTGGCTATTCTGAAAGAACAGGGGGTCATTGGGCTGGCTTGTCGTGTCATAATAATTCTTATGGACTGGGAGGAGAGAACTACCCTGGCTAACAGTTTCTTAACGTAAATTATTTGATATAAGAGAGTATTAAATTAAATAAGTAATATGGTTTAGATGCACATGAAATAATTTTGTTGAATTTATTTAAAAGAGCTCTGTGAATCCAAAA
The DNA here is from genome assembly GCF_000696425.1 of Galeopterus variegatus. Lineage (NCBI taxonomy): Eukaryota > Metazoa > Chordata > Mammalia > Dermoptera > Cynocephalidae > Galeopterus > Galeopterus variegatus. The sequence goes on along the minus strand of NW_007729948.1, from coordinate 182,072 downwards.
TAGATGTATAAAATTTCAAGCAAAAGCAAATGTATTGGAGAAAAGAAAAATTACATGGTTTCACAGAACAAAATTTCAACAAATTGAGTTTAAGAATTGAATGGGCTTTTATTAGAGATTCATGAATTGGGCAGCATTCCTTCCACAAAAATAGAAAGTTGGTCTGTTGGCCATGACAGAACAGCTGGTTTTTGTAAGGTAGCTTGAGCAGGAACAAGGAGACAGCTAAAAACAAAAAAAGAAATTGGTTAACAGGTTTGATTATTTGGTCGTTGACATGAATGACTCCATTTTGGTTTTGTCCATTGGAGCCTAAGTCAGTAGTTCAGTCCAATACAATGGCTTTCCATAAATTTTATTTACTAAAAGTTAAGGAATTTGACCATAATTATGATATGATATGTTGTATTATAAAATTCATAGTCAATCTTTCATTGGAATTCACCATAGCCTGAGCCCAAGTAATCCTTTTCTTTTGTCTTAGGCCAGATTCAGTGTACAGATAGTTTAATATTAATTATTTAAACAAAACAAACAATAATCTATGTTTCTTTCCCTCATCTAAATAAGGAAAAATTTAGGACAGTAGATTCACTTTACTGGTTTTAACATTTGACCTCCCCATTTTAAGTCTTTCCCCTGTGTTTTGCAAACTGAGGCTGATAAAATCATCTGCCAGACAGAGGGTGGATAGTAAGTGCTTGGAAATGTTATGGTGCTGATTAAATAAAATAACATATGTGAAAGCAACTAGCGCAGCTCCAGACTAATGGTAACTTCT
>NW_007729948.1:178673-180628 GCF_000696425.1 Galeopterus variegatus | reverse complement strand
ATAAGGCTTTACAATTCACCTGGATTTCTACTAGGTATAGTTGTAGATACAAAACCACCATAATATTTATTATAGTTTTTAAAAGATAGAAGATTGCTTTCTATCACTTTCTATTATACAGATAACAACAAAGGTCAAATTTCGTTTTGTGTGAGTTATGGATGCTAAAATCAGCCAACATTCATTGAGCATAATATAATTCTAATTATATCCTTTTATTCTATTTTATCTAGGAGGTACTGATAGAGCAGGGATAACCTATGTAGAGTAACAACATGGAAACTTCCTGAAACCACTTTGGAATCTCAATAACTGGACTGAAGTTTTGCAAGCAGGGAAACTGGCCCATGGACAATTTGCGTTAGGTAAGTGAGAGGTATAATTTACTCCATTAGAATGCTTCAAAGATTCATTGACTATGGTGTTGTTAATTACATTTCAGATAATTATAATGTTCCTTTGATACAACTGTCAGCTTCTCTTCCCTCCCATACGTGCACATGTGGATGCCAGCATATGGCTAAATATCTGGCCATTTCATCCTGTTCATTTGGGCTTCAGTCAGTTACAAAAGGAGGAAGCAGTGGGGAAAGCTATTCACCTCATAAAACTTTTACTGGTAGTGATTTATGCAGGAGGACTGGCATCAAACTATCCCTTGAACAGATGTTTCTGCACGCTGCCCTGGGAGTTGAAAGAGTGACAGATTGTTCTGCCCAGGATTCAGAACAAAACAAGCAGACAATTGGTGATGCTCTCCTCTTTTTGTGAAACTGGGGCAGCGGCTGGGTAATTACTATGGAACAAAGTGTTTGGGAAAGGTAGCTGGCTCTTTATTCTCCCTTTGAAAACCTGGTGAGATTGAAAAGCGTGATGTGGCAGCAGCATGAAAATATCTTTGTTGGGCTATTGGGAAAGTCGTTTGTGTCTGAATGAAGTGATGGAGGAAAAAGTGAAAGTCCAAGGGACTCAAAACAAGTGGCAGTTTTTGAGTTGAGGGCACAAGTCGTAGCATCCTCTAGCTAAATATTGGGCCAGCAAGAATCAAGGCAACTCAAGCCTAGAAATGGGAGCCATCCAGCTCTGTGAAATGAAAACAATGATTATTAATCTGTGGGGCTTCACCGTGTTAGGGAGAGGGAAAAAAAGATCAGATGACAGTGAAATTAAGTACCATTCATGACAAACGAGAAATTTGTACTTGCCATTTTAACTGACAAATAATTGAATCATTCATGCTGTTTTAAGAGTAAGTAGTAATGTTATAACTGAACCTGGAACCAAGGTAGGAAGACTTATACATTTTCCTGTTAATATTTAGCTCTTTCTGGGTTGCATGGATAACAGCTATTTGACCTGCACTCACAACTCAAGGTCTTCCCAGAAGAAAACTACTCTTTCTTTCATCGACTCCCATCACATAATATAGATTAAGCTAAATAGAAGATATATTCATTTATCTTTGGGGAGACCCCTTTGATTTGAAAGTCACATAAGAACCTAGATATGGACGTGTTTCCAGAGTGCTCTCAGAAGATGAGAAGGCAGTGTATGATAAAGATAAGGTATGAGCTGCTCAAGAGGAATATGAATCAAAAAAGAGAAAAGATTTGAAGGTTTTTGTCTTGAAAACATATGTGATTGTCTGCATCTTTGCTTAGTCCTATCTATACACAGGGGAGGATGTCTTAGTTAGGTTCTTTTGTTTATAGAGAAGAAAGACTTATTTAGGTGACTCAAGAAAAAGGAGAATTATTCTGACAACACATGTGCCTGGAACTGAAACAGAATTGGAGAACAAAAAGAAAAAAGACAGTTCTACAAGTTTTTTTTTTTTTTCTTTATATGTTTGTATCATCTAGTGAGCAACAGACCTTATCCTCTTCACAACTCTACTTCTCCCTGGACTTCTGTTCCGTTCTTTTTTTTTTTTTTTTTTTTTTTTTTTTTTTTTT
>NW_007729948.1:172990-177484 GCF_000696425.1 Galeopterus variegatus | reverse complement strand
TTCCGTTTTTTTTTTTTTTTTTTTTGCTTCTGATTTTTTTTTTTAATATTTGTTCCTCTCATAATTTAGCCTTGCACATAGCCTTTCATAGTCTCTTTAGCCACTTTCCCTTTAAACAGGTTGAATTCCTGCTGCAAACTACCTGTGTGTGTCAGTTACATTACATTCAGGAAACACAAACCACAGCAACTCTTTTAACCAATAGAATTATCTAAGAATTGTTAACCAGTTATTAGAGAATAAGAGAAGCAAAAAAGGACACCGAGGAATCATACAGGTAATAACTGCAGGAAGCAAGGGTTAGAGATTGCTAGAATTTAGAACCCTGGAGGAGAGGTTTTGAGGAACTGGAATTCAGGAGTCTCGGGTGGGGTGTTCCCTGAAAGGAACTTTAGACTCCACAGGGCTAGGGATCATGTCTTTAAGGTGAAGCTGTCAGCCAACTGTGCTAGTCCCCCAGGAGCTCCGACTGGGGACCCCATAGATCTGGGACTCAGAATTTTGTGAGGGATGCTTCTCAGCCAGTGTTACAGCCTGGAGAACTGGAGGGGATACCCAGATAGAGGGGGGATCATATATTTGAGGGAGGGGTACCAGCCAGCTAGTGCTGTTATGTTACTGGGAAACAGGGGCAACTAGACTCTTTCTGGGAATATTGAAAAAAATATAAAATGGAACCAACTGCTGCTAGGCTGGGACTGAAACCAATAGCTGTGTAAGGTGACACTGTCAGGAACAGGAAGCAAGTCGCTTCTTCCTCCTCAACTTCCAGTCTCCCTCTCGCTCCCTCTGCAGGCTAGAACAGGGAGCCACGTGGTGAAGGAGGAATGTGTTTAGCAGAGACCCAGCCCCAGCATCTGAAAGAGAAACAGAGGAAGGTGGATTTGAACTGAGATAGTGACTTAGTAGCAAGCACACAGCCTATTACTTGTGTGTAGTTTATGTTTAAAGGTGTGTGTGTGTGTNGTGTGTGTGTGTGTAAATTAGGTACAAATAAACATTAAAATAAAAATTTAGAATAAAATTTAAAATAATTTTAAAAGAGAGGATCTGATTGGCTCAATTCATGGGATCACTGAGATTACACATGAACTACAGTTGGCCTAACTTTTGGTCCAGTGCTACTCCTGGTTTAATCAAGTGGCATCAGATGGTGGGTTATAAGAGAATGCAACACAAAACATAGCCGTTTACATAGCAGAGCTATAAACTAGATGATTTTCTTTAAAATCAAGTAAGGGCATTCATGCGATTGCCATGTAGTACAGATATAAACTATGTAAGTGTAATAATTTGATGATTGAATTTTTAATTAAGCTTTTTGTTTTCAGATAATTGTGCATACACACGTCATCATAAAAAAATAACACAGAGAGATCCCAAGTATCCTTTCCCTCTTTACACCCAGTTATGTTTTGTGAAACTACAAAGTACAGTAATACAACCAGGATATTGACACTAACGCAGTCAGGACACAGAGCATTTCTATCACCACGAGGGTCCCTCCTGATGCCTTTTTAAAGACACGTCCATTTCATTCCTATCCACAACCTCCTTCCTGAGCACTGGCAACTACTAATCTGTTCTCCATTTACATAATTTGTCATTACAAGAATGTTATGAGGACGGAATCATATAATATGTAGCTTTTGAAGATTGGCTTTTTCTCACTCAACATAACTCCCTGCAGATTTGCCCAGGTTGTTAAGTGCATCAGTAATTCATTCACATTTTTTAATTGAGTAAGGTAAGCTATATTCTCAGTAAGGATTCCACACAGTATTTAATCATTCACCTGTTGAAGGATTTCTTGATTTTTTTTTTTCTAAGTTTCAGGCTATTACGAATAGTAATAATGCTACAAGCATTCATGTACAGATTTTTTGTGTATGTGAACATAAGTTTCCATTTCTTGGGGAAAAATTCCTAGAAGTGCAAATGCCAGGTCATCCTGTGGTTGCATATTTAATGTTTGAAATAAACTTCCAAAGAGTTTCCCAGAGTAACTACATTTTTATATTCCTATCAGCAATGTGCAAGTGATCTAGTTTCTCAATAGACTTAACCAGCATTTAGTGTTGTCTCTATTTTTTATTTTAGTCATTCTCATAGATGTGTAGCAATATCATTGTGGATTTAATTTTCATTTCTCTGATAAATAGTGATGTATCACATCTTTCAATATGCTTATAGCCATCTGTATATCCTTTCCAGTGAAATACATGTCCATGTCTTTTTTCCCATTTTCTGATTGGATTATTTTTTAAGCTGTTAAGTTTTAAGAATTTTTTTTTATATATTCTAGATACTAGTGCTTGTTGGATATGTAATTATCAAATATTTTTTCCAAGTCTGTAGCTTGTCTTTGCATTTCCTTAAAAAGCCTTTAATAAAGCAAAAGTTTTTTTAATTTTGCTAAAGTCCAACTTACAAGTTTTTTTCTTTATGGACAATGCTGTTGGAGTTCTAAGAAGCTTTTGCCTATCCCTAGACCCCAAAGGTTGTCTTTTTTTTCTCCTAAAAGTTTTATAGTGTTCTGTATTATATTTAAATGCATGATCCATTTTGAGTTTGGTTTTGTATAAAGTATAAAACTTAGATCAAAGTTCATTTTATTGCTTATCAATGTCCAGTTGTTGATATCTATTGATTGTTGGTGTAATGAGTAATTTGTAATTGGAACTTGGGCATTTTGGGTGTTATGTTTTAGTAGAACAGGGTGGAGGTAGAAGCCCAAGTTTCTTCCTGGTCTCCACTGACACATAGGGAATTGTTAGCACTGGGCATGGGCAGGAGTTTCAGCCTCCACTAGACTTCCATTGATGCCTTCCTGGCTGGGAGGGGTAGGAATGCCTTGTAACTGCTACCTACTTGGCCACCACTTGACACGATGGTCGGGTTGGGAGAGAAGCAGCCTCATTATTGATGGGTGGTGTTGAGAGTCCTTACTCTTCACTGAGCCTACTCTGATACCATCTCAGCATGTAGTAGGGAGAGTACCTTGTCACTGCTGGATGGGGATAGAGGTCCACACTCCCCATGTCATTTCTGCTGGTGATGCAAGGTGTGGAGGGTAACTTTGTTACTGCCCAGCAGGAATGACAGTCTTGACTCCTACCTGATCTTCTCTGATACCACCCTTGTGAGGAGTTTGGAGGACCTTATCATAGGCTGGTGAAGGTGGAAGTCTAGGTTCTCCAGTAGAGCTTTGCTGGCCTGGGTGAGAATAAAGCCATAATTTTTAGTTACATTTGCATGGATGAAAGTGATAATCATGTCAAAGTTTTCTGTCTTGCTAAACTGACCTTTCCACATCATTTGGCTAGAGAGATACAAATGTTGTGTGCGTGTGTGTGTGTGTGTGTGTGTGTGTGTGTGTGTGTGTGTACCTGTTGGCATCTCTAGGTTTTAGTCTCTTCAACTTCAAGTCTGGGTTATATGAGTCCATGAAGAAAACCTAGAAACTCACTACTATGTCATTACCAGGGTTCAGAGGTTCCTAGATGGTCTGCTGCCTTCTCTTCACCTTTCAATGTCTTCTTATGCATTTTTTTCTTCTTCGTTTTTTGATATGACATCCAGAATTTTTCTGTACTTAGTGGGACAAAGAGGAAGAAAAAAAGGTGTATTCTATCCTCCAGAAAGTATAAATCTCTTGGAAGAAGTTTTGAAGACATTTTGATGGGTCTATTTTCATTTCTAAATTTTTAAAATAATAACCAAGTTTGAATCAGAAAGCTATTAAAAGAAAAACATCTCTACTAAGTCCATTCCTTGGCATTTGAGTGGAAATATATGCAAAACCATCCAAGAGATGATTGCTTCACATAGAAGTAACTTACAAGTAATTACTGAATGAAGGAACAATTATTAAATGAATTAATTTAACAAATTGCTTTCTATGTGTTTAATATTCTAGGCACTGAAGAGGTCATAAATATATGTGATACAGACATAACTATCAAGTTATGTAAGGAACATTAACAGTGATAAAATAGAAAGACCGATATAACTATAACATACAAGGCAAGAAGTTGTCTTTCATTTCCTTGGAGCAAGGTAGTCTCTTGTTCATCTTTGACTAGTGTTCATGCCTAATGTAGCACATTGCTTATCACAGCATGTCTTGATATAGGAGTTAGCAGAGGGAGCGGGATCACTTTCAGCTTCTGGGAAGTAATCTGCCCTATGTTTTCTAAAGATTCTACAGAAAAGGAGTTCTGTAACATTTCCAGGTAAAGTATTGTCACATTTCACATTTCTTTACAAAAGCAGAGAATTCTTCATGTGAGATCTTATCCCTACAGATGAACCTGGGTGATTATTTTTCTGGCCTTGGTAAAAGCAGAGGAAAGATACGTAGTATTCTTTACACATATACTTTTATATATTTCAAGATCAAAGTCTCCTCTATTTCATCATACCTAGTGTAAATGCCAACCACAATAGTCTCAAGTTATACCATATACATAAACTGATGTTCTTTGGGTCAAA
>NW_007729948.1:158522-171990 GCF_000696425.1 Galeopterus variegatus | reverse complement strand
GAGATACAAATGTTGTGTGTGTGTGTGTGTGTGTGTGTGTGTGTACCTGTTGGCATCTCTAGGTTTTAGTCTCTTCAACTTCAAGTCTGGGTTATATGAGTCCATGAAGAAAACCTAGAAACTCACTACTATGTCATTACCAGGGTTCAGAGGTTCCTAGATGGTCTGCTGCCTTCTCTTCACCTTTCAATGTCTTCTTATGCATTTTTTTCTTCTTCGTTTTTTGATATGACATCCAGAATTTTTCTGTACTTAGTGGGACAAAGAGGAAGAAAAAAAGGTGTATTCTATCCTCCAGAAAGTATAAATCTCTTGGAAGAAGTTTTGAAGACATTTTGATGGGTCTATTTTCATTTCTAAATTTTTAAAATAATAACCAAGTTTGAATAAGAAAGCTATAAAAAGAAAAACATCTCTACTAAGTCCATTCCTTGGCATTTGAGTGGAAATATATGCAAAACCATCCAAGAGATGATTGCTTCACATAGAAGTAACTTACAAGTAATTACTGAATGAAGGAACAATTATTAAATGAATTAATTTAACAAATTGCTTTCTATGTGTTTAATATTCTAGGCACTGAAGAGGTCATAAATATATGTGATACAGACATAACTATCAAGTTATGTAAGGAACATTAACAGTGATAAAATAGAAAGACCGATATAACTATAACATACAAGGCAAGAAGTTGTCTTTCATTTCCTTGGAGCAAGGTAGTCTCTTGTTCATCTTTGACTAGTGTTCATGCCTAATGTAGCACATTGCTTATCACAGCATGTCTTGATATAGGAGTTAGCAGAGGGAGCGGGATCACTTTCAGCTTCTGGGAAGTAATCTGCCCTATGTTTTCTAAAGATTCTACAGAAAAGGAGTTCTGTAACATTTCCAGGTAAAGTATTGTCACATTTCACATTTCTTTACAAAAGCAGAGAATTCTTCATGTGAGATCTTATCCCTACAGATGAACCTGGGTGATTATTTTTCTGGCCTTGGTAAAAGCAGAGGAAAGATACGTAGTATTCTTTACACATATACTTTTATATATTTCAAGATCAAAGTCTCCTCTATTTCATCATACCTAGTGTAAATGCCAACCACAATAGTCTCAAGTTATACCATATACATAAACTGATGTTCTTTGGGTCAAACGTCAACCTCGCCACCACCCCCATCACAAACAAGCCCCCCAAAATAATAATAATTACAGTGAATAAAACATATACTTTTATATATTTCAAGATCAAAGTCTCCTCTATTTCATCATACCTAGTGTAAATACCAACCACAATAGTCTCAAGTTATACCATATACATAAACTGATGTTCTTTGGGTCAAAGGTCAACCTCGCCACCACCCCATCACAAACAAGCCCCCCCAAATAATAATAATTAAAGTGAATAAGCAAAAAGTGTAGTATACAGCGACAAAATGACTTGAAAGTGTTGTCATTTTAGACAGGCATTAATTCTAATTTTAAACATAGCTCAAAGAGGGGCTCTGAATTACATCAATTCTTTATAAAGTCAATCAGGCTGGTTAATCTCATAAACAATGGCTCTCTAATTACTTAAGGAAAAGACTTTATCTACAAACTAAAATTCGCTTGGTGTAAAGTCAGAATCACAGCTAGCAAACTCTAGCACTTTCTTAAACCATGCAGCAAGAACCCTGACGGAGAGCCACATGACCCTCGATGCTAAGAACCCTGGTGCAGCAGAAGCAAGCCATCGCTAATGCAAGGGGAGGAGGCTGCTGCAAACGCAGAAGTCTCTCAGCACCTGCAGATGAAAGGAGCGATCTTTCGGACCTACATGATAAACTCCTAGAGGGCATCAACTTTGACTTTGTGTATTTGAGAAGGCAGGGTGTACTTAAGGGGCTTTCTAAATAATGATTATTTACAGGATTAATAAAAAAAAATCTTCATTTTTGTTTGATTGGCTTTATCATAAAAAAGCTTGCTCTTTTGGTGAAAAACTTTTCATGAGTGCCTAGTACAGTAAAATAAATGAAAGAATGGGTTTGAAGTAGAGTGAGTTCTACTTTATACGTAAAACAAATTTAAATTCACCAGCAATTTTTAGTGAAGAATCAGAGTAAGGACAGTACTTTGAAACAGGCAGACTATATTTATGCTTGATACACCTTATTTCATGGAAATTTACATTAATAGTTTCCCTATATAGAAAGTTAGGCTGAAAATACCAAACTTAAAACTTCCAGGAATTTGGAAACTGTGGCAGCATTTTATTTGTCATTTAAACTTCATAGTTGCCACAAATTGAGATAATCAGAAGCCAAATAGTGCTCCATGTAGACAATAATCAATATTAACAGAAAATTATGCTATTCTGTAGGTTTTAAGGTTTACAAAGATTATTAGGTTTTAAAAATTTGCAATGTAGTGTTACGATGTCTTTTTGAATATGATTTCATTGTATTCAAAATTAAAATATCTTTTAAAAATACATCTTGGTATTATGAAACAAAATAAGTCTTATTATTTTAAACTTAGAAACAATAACAAACATAATTATTTTGTTAAAAAGAGATTCCTACATGTTATAACCTATTTAAAACATTGTATTTTTTTAGAAAGATGTAGAGAGATGGCAGTTTATCTCCCTAGTTATTTTAGGAGTTTTACCCCTTGAAGAAAATGTTCCATATTTTTAAAATTTAAAAGGACCTAAAATAAGGAAGGCAATAGTTAATGGGAAAAGACAATCTAAAAATTTGTATTTTAGAATATTTCTTCCCACACTAGAGAAAACAAGATAGGATAGAAATAAAAGGACTTACATAAATTAGTTGGGAAGTTGAGAGCTTATAAAAAATTCCTAAACAAAATATTCACTATTTCTAAAGCTAAGCTCAAACTATGAAAGCTAATGAAGAAATTATAAAAGTATCAAAAAGATTTGTGTAAAAGAGTGGCAGGTACCATCACTTTGAGTGTGATTTCAGTTTTTCAGGCCATGAAATATAAGATTTAGCCAATTTTTCTAAGCCTCCTTCACATGACGTAGTTGAAGTCTGAGAGGTGATAGGTAGACAAATCAGAGCACATCAGCAGAGCTCTTGCATGTCCTTGCCATATTCCAGGTTATCAAACAATTTCAGAAGCTTCCAGGTGTAATCTGAATCACCCTTTGAAGAAAAATCAGTCCACACCTGCGAAGTCTCCTATCCTGTCTGTCCCACTAGGTAAAACAATCATATTATTGGCAGCACATCAATTTTTTCTCAACTTTTTCTTTCCCAGTGACAAACATGCTGAATATCATGGGAATTCCTTATGCTTGATTTCTCACATTTTACATCTTTAAGCTCTATATTCATGTGGCAAATACAATGAAATATCTCTGCAGTAAGGCAAAATATTTCACAGCACACATTTACTGTTCAAAAAACCAGACCATAAAGCAGAAATTTCAAGGCAGTAAAACAATTTGAGACAAGCACTCTGTTCAACTGAATGGTATGCATCTATGACAGCATCTTCTACATTGAGTCTCTTGCACAGAGAAGGCACAGCAATAACAAATTGTTGAATGAATGGATGTTTATTTCATACACTTGGAAATAACAAGGTAGAACCAAAGGTGTACTGGTAAACCAGCTTTCTGAGAAAAAACATAGTGCTCTCATTTGTATGTTTGCCTGTTTCTGTCATGTAAACACTTCCCCTATGGCCTTTTCAACCACCAATGTGATGTCATGCATGTAAAAAAAGTTAGGAAGAGATGTGCAAATTATTCTCTTGCAGGCTGGTTCAGGCTGGTGCAAGCTGGCCACAGTACTCTACTGGTAAAACTCTTTGATTTGCCTTCATATGATTTGGCAAAAGAAAATCATGCCACACGATTTCCTGTTGGGTAATTAGCTGAATTGATTTTGAGAGAAACCAGAGGTGGTTTTTTCCAGCAATGATAACATAGTTTTACTTTTTTCAGGTAGGTTAGCTGCGGGAAGAAAATTTGTAACTATGCCTCCCTAGGTGTTCCCATGCTTTTGATGGGAAATAAAAATGAAGGAAGGCCTTGAGGATTTTCCTGAAGTTGAAAAAGAAATCTCTTTAACAAGGGCCACCTACTTCAGGGTCTGGGAGCTGTTAAGCGTGCCTTGAAGAATCCTTATTCTTAGCCACCACAAGCTCAAAAACTGAATAGGGAAGCCTTAGGCAAAGCACTCTTTTAGCAACATGGTATATTAAGTCTCAGAATTTATATAATCCTTCCAATCCCCGGTGATGCTGAACTACTTTTGAAGTTGAGAAATTTAGTGCATAGAAGAACTAAAAAAAATCTTAAGGATAGTTTAACTACAATTGAAACAAACATTATTGACCTTCTATGGACCAGACCCTGAGCTGGACATTTTGACATATATTATGTTTCTTATTAATTCATGTGCCTTTATTCTTTGTGATAAAAGTAGAAATTGCTCCATCTAATGAAGATTGAAGATGGCATCCTACAAGTGATTAAAAGTATTTTTAATAACAGCAATAACAATCACCATCTGTTTCCCATCTACCGTGTCCTAGGCATTTCACATTTATTATCTTAGTTAATACTGTTAAAATTATTTTTATTTTATAGATGAAGTAAATGAGACTGTCATTGAGAGAGTGTTATTCACCAGATCAAGAGCTAATAAATTATAAAGGAGGAACCGGATCACCAGTCACCATTTTTTCCAAATTCTTTGCCTAGCATGTGTTGATTCAGTCATTCCACAGATTTTTTTTTTTTTTGAGCATCCACTATGAGTCAGGCACTGTATTTGGAGATATAGCAGAGAACCACACAAATACAAATTCACAGACACATATTTTAGTGGGCAGAGAGAGTCCATGAATGAATAAGGACAATAAAATAATATTAAATAAATGTTATGTTGGATGGTGGTAAGTTCTACAGAAAAATATCAAGTAAGGAAGGAACAGGTAGGGCTGCCAAGAAAGCATGTTGCAATTTTAAACTGACAGAGAAGGCACCACTAGTAAGTATGTTACGAAAACCCCAAAGTTCTGTTTGCTCACCGCTCAATAGCCAATAATTGAGAGACAAGTGTTGATGTAAGGAAACGTAGTTTTTAATCAGGAAGCCAGCAGCCTGGAGAAATGGTGTACTTATGTTTCAAAGACCATCTCCACTTTCCCCAGACTTGCCAAAGGATTTTATAGGAGGTGGTAGGGGGCTGATTCATGGTGACCTAAGCGAGGACATGCAGACATGCTTCAGTGTTTCAGATAATCGTCAAAGAACTACCCGGGTGGGAGCTGACCAGCATCACATTTCATTCTCCATGGGCTCAGTATCTGTTATTCTCAAATAAGATCAGGTTGGTAAGCTAGCAAAGAATGGCCATCTGGGTTAATAAATTTCCCTTTAATTATTTGTATACAATGTGAGAGCAAGAGTTATTGTTGTTTGGTAATTAACTGCAGGCTACGTGGTTTGGGTTCCTGGAGAGAACAAGATTTTAAATTCAAAGGCTTAACAAAATGAACTCACTTCTGTTCAGGCTGTTACAGGTACAGCTGAGAAAGCCTGATAGGAGGTGAGAAGCTGAGGCATACAAATATCCAGGGGAAAAGCTTTTCAGATGGAGGAAACAGGTAGAGAGGCCCCAAAGCATGATTTATGCTTTCGAGGAACACAAAGGTCTGTGGAGTAGCTGGTCCTAGAGTTAAAGCGTTGAGGTCCCAGAGGTGGAAAGTGTGGTGTATAGTGCTAGATCTTCTGGCTTCCATGATGAGTACAGACTGAAGGGAGGTGAGGGGGGAAGAACAGAGAACAATTAGCAAGCTACTGTAATAAGCCATGTGAAAGATGGTAATTTCTTGGACTGTGGTGGTAAGGATGCATTAGATTCTGAATATACTTTGAGTAGATATCGTCTGTGTGATCATTAAGGTCTTTAAAGGTAGGATGCGAGAGAGAGAGATTAAGAATAAATATAAGATTTTTGGTCTGAGTACACAGAAGCTTTGAATTTCCATTTACTAACATAGACAGCACTAAGAAAGGAGAGATTGGGGATGGAAGATAAAGAGCATGATTTTAGGTGTGCTGTGTTTAAGATGGAGGAAATGCAAGAAAAACATATTATCTACTTCAAAGTAAAATTATGAGTTCGAACAAGGTAACGTATACAAAAGCCGTCTATAAATGTTGGTCAGCTCTTTTCATTCTGTTCTCAGCAGGGTGATTTAATTTGTGTCCAGACTGAAATTTAGAGACTGAGTGTCATAAATTTAGTGGGCTTTGGTGCTTGTGGGAAGCTTAATTTGTATACAGAGGAGGGATTTTTTTTTAATTTGACTTAAAAAATCAGAACAGGCCAATACGTACCTGCAGATACAGAGTTTCTCAGGATAGAAGGAAGCGTCAAGAGAGACGAGCAAGGTGGTATGGAGTTGTTCCTGCTGAAAAGTCACTCTTAAATGTCTATAGAGTTGTTAAGAGCAGAGAGAGAAGAATCTGAGTGACTGAAAGAGTCATCAACTCTGCATATGAGCCGTGCTGCTCTGGGGGTCCAGATGCTGAGATCACATGCAGGGTGAGGGAGGGAGTGATCCTCCTACCACAGATGCCAGTGTGGTGTTGTCAAATAAAGATCCTGCAGGGCCATCAGAGGAAGATGGCTATGTCTCAGACCAGCATTCTCATGGTGCCCACTGCCAATGGAGACAGTGGCATAGCACCTTGACAAAGAAGACAGTGAGTGGGCATTACCTAAGCAATGTGAGACATACCTGAGATGCCCAGAAATAACTGTGGGCATGTTCATGAAGAAAGTGAATCTTAGGCTCTGAGTGAGTTAGGAAGCATCTCATCGAGCCACTAATGAGGCCTCATTGCCACTGTCTAGTTGGAAATGCCGAAGGTGATTCATGTTACACGTTGTATATGACAGCCAACTCTTCAAGTAACCCTAGTGTGCTGAATGATGATCTGGGGGCACTTGGGATCTTTATGAGCGCATGGAAAGTTAAATCCCAGTGCCACTTTTCTATCCTGAGCCAGTTCCTTGTATATCATTTCAAGACTTTCTTAGGCTTTAAGGCATCGGTTGGTTTTCTGTTACTTTCCGATATGCCATTACCAATGTCTTTCCTTTTCTATCCTGAGCCAGTTCCTTGTATATCATTTCAAGACTTTCTTAGGCTTTAAGGCATTGGTTGGTTTTCTGTTACTTTCCGATATGCCATTACCAATGTCTTCAAATTTATAATTGATCGAAACATAATGTAGTTTTCCCAGCTCTAATTCTACTTGCTCTTTCTGAAAAAAAGATTTAGTGTTCTCACCTGGCCCTTTCCTACCTAGAAGACATACTCCTTCCACTGAGTGCCCTGGACTCCTGCAGTGCCGTCTACTTCAGCTGTTTTGTGTACCTCTTTTTCACAGTGGGTACAGATGTGTTGGCAGCTGGCCTCTGAAACAGATGTTGGTGGGAGAGCACCTCCCTGGCTTCACACACTCAACATGGATGAGAGTCAGAGGTTGCCCTGTGCTTTACCTGTGGGAAGGGCTGCCCTAGACTCTTCTCGGTTGCCCCAAGGTCTGAAGGGTCAGTGGTTTGCTGCTCATCTGAGCCAAGGCACACCATGCATTAAATTGTGCCCTCTTTTTCTCACATCTACTTTTTACTTATATTGTGTCTTCTTTCTGAATTGCCTTATCTCCACTTCTGCTTACAAAATTCAGCCTCTTCCTCAATGCCTGGGGTGAATAGCAGCTTCATGTTGCTTCTCTTGATTTCCCCCTATGGATTATGAGCTCCTGGGGTTGCCTTTGCATTTGGCGGACATGTCTAATAATGTCAAACATATGACTTCATATGTGTCTGTAAATATGTTCTTTTCATACTACTTGAAGATGAGCTCCCTCGGTAAGGCTTGAACAATAAGTATCACTTAGTTCTCCAAAGCCTGAGAATCCCTAAAGCAGCTGAGAAATTTAATAAGGCCCATAGGCCAAGAGCCTGGGATGTATTAGGAAAGGCTTAAGGAAAAAAATTCTTGTAGACAACTAACTTTAATTATAATCGAGATTTAAATTCATTTCAGAAACACACACCCACTTGGGATACTAGGTTATGAATTCTGTAGTGGATGACCAGGGTGAAACAGGCAAGGAAAGAAGAGCTGGTAAATATTACCTAGCTGTTAAAGCTATTGTGGCTTGATTTATTTTATCATTTTATTTGGAGAGGTAGGGGTGCTGGGAGTCTCAAGACTGCTTTAGGCTATGAGGAAAAGCCTGTAAGCCAAAGAGTAAAGCCTTCCAATTTGTAACAGTTTGATAATGGGTCTTGTAATTATCCATAGACTTTTTTTTTTTAATTGGCTAGAGTGAGATGAGATGACTCTAAAAAAATAGAATCCGGGTTTTTTGCTAGCCCTATATATAAAAGTAAAGCATTTATATTTAAAGTAAACTATGTTAGCACAAACATCTTAGTTTTTAGACTTACCAGAAAGTAACATTTTACTCCATGTGTAAGGGAGTAAGAATACTTAAATTTTTGATTCAGGTGGTTTTTCGTAGATCATTTGGGAAAAGAACATGTTTTTTTAACAAAGACTATAAACCCTGAAAATGACTTCATTTTATCTACAAAGATTCTTTGATATGCAGTTTATATGAGGTTGCTAACTAGCCAGCCCACTATTGTATACAGGATGGAAAGGCAGAATGTACATGCCTGCTAAATGAGCTTTAAATTTTGGAATTCCTTTTTCAATTGACTTACTTTGCTTTTATAACTTTATTGATTTACTGCCTACAGAATGTTCACATAAAAGAAAAATCAAAGTCATACATTACAGAAGTATAAGTATAAAAGGTAAAATTTCTCTGTAACTACATATACCCAAAATAATGTATATTATATGTCTATTTCTGTTAGATATACTTATTCATCTTTTGTGGAAGAGGTAACTGGAGTTTGGAGATGTAACCTGGCTGATCTGTTACTTAACCAGGGTCTCTTATTGCAAAGCCCTTGGTAGGTGTTTTGTGAGAGTGTGTGTGTGTGTATTTCCATTCCTTCAGATTCTGTGTACAAAGATGACTTCTCTCTCTGTACTTGGTAGTGTTCTATGGGTCCTTCCTAGTCATTCATTTGTTCATCCATATATCCATACTACCATTTATTAAGTAATAAAAGTGAGTAAAATTAGAAACTTAAGAGGAAAAAAGACATAAAACAGCCAAGAAAAAAGATCAAAGTAGCCTTGGCAAAGATAAAGGGATTGAATTTCAATTAGGGAGGAAGTAGCTGAGTCCAGATGAAAACAAACTCTCATTCTAAACTCTGTGCTTTTAAGTATTTTATAATGCTTCTTACCTTTGATGAGCTTGTTGATTTGATATGTTTCCCTGAAGGTTTTTATTACAAAAGATCTTTATTGCTCAGGCTGTCCAGATCACAACCCACTACAAGGGGAAACCAGCACTTGTGAAGTGCCACACACTATTCTGGGTACTGGGTTCAAAGATAAATAAGATTAAATCTCTGACTTTGTGATGCCAAGTTCAGTAATGTGAAGCCCTCTTTGCCACTTGTCTGTGAGGTTTTGCAGCAGATTTCTCAGTTTATTATTTTCTTTTTAATAATTTCTTTGAGAGGGTTGCTAGCTCGTATGGAGATCCAAACCCTTGACCTTGACCTTATAACACTGTGTTCTCACCAACTGAGCCAACCGGTCAGCCCTTCCTCAGCTTATATGAATTATAGCTGTTGTCTACAGTATTTAAAGCTACATTTAAAATGCAGAGTGTCTGCAGGTACATGTGCCCACTTCCTTGTTCCATTACTGCATTTCTTTCATCTTCATCCTACATAGCTTGAATACAGATCTGCAGGGACCTTTAGAAAGGGAACACCTGCATGGGAAGTGTTAAGGAACAACCTCGCCAATCTACTTCCTTCTTGACCCCAGCAGCTTTTGAGAAGCTTTGGTTGAGTTGCCCAAATCACATATTGTTCTCTAAATCATTTTGCATGTGTGCTTTCTGAGGATGTTCTTTTTGTCAATTCAAGGATATGTCTACAGCCATAATGATAACACAAAATATTTCACTTTTGAATCTGGGCCAGCTTTTGCAAAATGAATACCTACTTTTGAATTCATCCTTCAATATGCAGCTGTATTTTTGTCTAATACAAATCCATTTAACAAATATTTTTTGAGTGGCATAAGGTAGTAAAGACAGAAAAGCAATTAAAATCAGTAGTTTTGAGGTACAGATCTAGCATGGCCACTTACTGAACATGTATCCTTGGCCAAGTCACAGAGCCTCTCTGAACCTCAGTTTTCTTTTTGGTAAAATGGTATTAATAATATCTGCCTCAAGTGGATGTCATGAACATTAGTTAAAACTGTTTTTGATAAGAGCCTTCTTTGATAGTTTTGTGTTAAGTACTAGTTATAATAATAATAATAATATCTCACACTCCATATCTGTAAATGAGGTTATTATAGGGCTCCTAAAGTGCAAAGAAATTACATTCTGTGTCAAATTCATTTTACATGCATGACACAATTAACAAACAATAGAAGACAGATATGGTCAAGTGATTCCATACTAATTAAATCACTTCATATCCCAGACTATACTACCAGTGTGCTATCCCAAGTAACATTATTGTAACTATACTTTACCAATGCTGTGTTATTGTCTTATAATAATAACATAATGCTCATGTAACCTATTAGGTTAGGATAGAGAGAAGAGAGATGAAGAAACAAAGTCCATGAACTTTCCGAAGCCTACCATATGCAAATAACTCGAGGTAGTATTGGACAAAGAGCAACAGAGTCAGAGTTCCCAGAGTAAAGCAATTGCTTTTACCATCTTGCAGCCATGTCTGTCACAATATTGAGCTGTCACTTATTGAGATTGCCAATGTGACATCTTCATCAATTTCAAACTGACTCCTACCCAAAACAGATCCTGCAATTACAGGAGCACCACCCTCACCCCGTCCTCTGTCTCCCTGGCAGCTTAAGAGAATCTGTGCTCTTCACTCCAGACACATCTCCAGTGTGATTTAACTTTTGTGGTCATCAGCCAGCACTTGGCACACATAAAAGCCCAGTCAGCTTTGTCCCCATTTTTAACTGTGATAAGAGTCCAGGAAAGAGCATCAGATAGGTGGGAGATATTCCAGCTCATTTCAGAGAGTGAAAGCCAAAAGCTGTTTTCTCCCAACAGTGAAAGTACATATCAATCATTCAGGAGACAGATTAGGAAAGTCAGAAAACTCTCCCGTTATTCTCTAGAGGAAGCACAGTGAGCTCCTTTCTCTCCTTATAAAGGGCTCATATTTAATTTTTTTTTTGGATCAGTATTATTTCACACTGAAAAATTACTCAAAGAGATGGAATTTCTTTTAAATTTCTCTGTTTTGAGATGCACAGAAACTATACCCCCAGGGAAAATGAAGATATTCATGAGTGGCCTATGAAGGTATAAAATACATTGCATGTCATAAAAATCTCTATGTCTGTTATAAAGTGAAATAGCTCAGAATTGTTAGAAGCTGTTGGGAACATTAAGATCATTAATGCTCCAGCCATTGTAGCCAGAGTCTACTTTAGATTCTGAAAAAGCAAGAAGCCAAAGTACTGAACTTTGTTGTGTTCTGGTGAGAATCATATTTAGAGGATCTGCTACAAAATAATTATGAGATGTGATCATGCAGCAGCTCTGAAGTCAGAATTCCAGCTTAACCACTTTTGAGTCATGAGTACTCAGACAATTTTTTAAGCTCTCTGAGACTCAACATTATAAATTACCAAATGGTGCTAATTACAGAACATACTTCGCATAGCATTGTGCTGATCATGTAAAGTAACTCAGTGCTTGCTGCATAATAAGCTGACAATGAAAAAAAAAAACAAGGATGTATATTAAAGTTTTGGACCTCTGTGTTACATCAGATCTTAGTGTGTTTTTATTTTTTCTCCCACTGTGATTCTTGTACATGTCCTCTTTCAAAAAATGTTCTTGAGATTTTCTCTACGATGGTTTTGGCCTTGTTTCTGCATAAGAACATTCATAGTAAGAATGCATCAGAAAATTCCCAAAGTCTTCAACTAAAGGTAAAAAAAAAAATACAATAAAACCTTACTTCAAAATATTACATGATATCTACTGGTGATTTTAGTATCGAGGAAACATTTTAGCAAACACTTAATTTGATATCTAATACATTCCCATCCAGTATATTAACTAAATTTTAAATATGCTTTATATCTCTCTGTATATCAATGTGGATTTTTGACATTGACCCTGCATCTATATAGAAAAACATAGATATTTGTATAAAACAGACTTAAAGGCAAATAGTGCCAAAATATTAACCTCTATCATCTCAACTTCTGTGCGCAGTGGTTGAGTTAAGCTGAAAGGGGAAAAAAAGCAGTGAGTTCAATACCATTTCATTTGCACATGGATGAGAAACCTACCTCTGTCTAGTACCCTTACTTATACACATATGAAGGAGTTCTCAACTGAAGCGATAGTGACACAGGTGAGGGGCTTAACAAGCAAATGAATCTATTCTAGTCACTAGAAAGTACATTTTCTGAAACATATGTTCTCTAGTGCCTAGCATTCTCTTTATTTATGAAGGCTATTTCAATAGATAGAAACATGCTTTAGTTTGGAGATCAAAGGCTTAAAAATAGGTAGCGTATAGTGCGAGATACCTAGATTGGAAAAATCCACATAATATGAAAAGTTCAGTCCAGACACTAATGGGATATTTGGTTAAGAGCATAAGAAACTCTTTCTATTAGCATTTTGTTGTGATGCTTACAAAGTAGCCCAGTAAGCCCTTTAAAATAATATTTGCCAGAAAAGGGAATAGCTACCAAAAGCAATTTGTTTTTAATAGAGTGGTTGCCTGTCAATAGCAATATTTGAATGATAGATTATTATTAGCAGCAGACTCAAATAAGAAATGATTTTTACACAATTTTATAAAAATCAACTTTTATTATTTATGTCTTCTAACGTTAAAACCAAAGAACGAAGATGGTTTAATTGTAACTTGCTAAGGGATATATTGTGAATTTGTCAAATGTTTCAGATGTTTTTGTTAGTATGTTTGTATTTTTACCCCAATAGGCCAAAGTTTATCTAGGTAGCAAGTAAAATCAAAATGGAATTTCATACCCAAACTGAGAAAATACATGGTTTTATACTTTATATAAACACGATTATATAAGAAATTAACCAATGTATTAAGTGAAGGCTCAGTTTTTCCACAGATCTTCTAATTTCTTATTAGAGCTAGATTTTTTTTCTTTATCAAAAATCTGGAAAATAGCACTAGAAACACGTTCACTGACATTGCAAAGACTTCTGAAATTATCAAGTCCATTTCTTGCTTTTTTTTTTCCAGACATCTAATGTATTGCTAAAAATATGTGACC
>NW_007729948.1:155609-157586 GCF_000696425.1 Galeopterus variegatus | reverse complement strand
CCGGGCCAGCCCAGAATTTTTTTTTTTTTTTTTTAGATCTTTTCTAATACTGAACAGTGCCTTTTACATGGTTATAATAAAGCTAGCTCCTCATAGAAAATAGCTATTGCAATTTTAAAATCTCACATTTTCTAGAGAGCTTTACAGTTTTCAAGTGCCATTATGTCCCTTAGCAGATCTGATAGTCAAATCAACTTGGATAGGTTTGGAACCTCTGTTTTACATATAAGAAAATTAAAGTGCAGTAGGGGGGCAACTAGCTCCTAATGACCAATTTGGGACATCATTATTAATGTGTATGCCTCTTTGTCCCGTGCACTTCTGTGACATGAAATAGAACTGAAAGCTTTCTATAGGAGGAGTAATAGATTATGGGGTGAAATTCTAGAAAAGAGTTAGAATTTAAAGAAACATTTCTTCATGTTAGAGTTTCTTAGCATCTAAGTGCTCAACTGGATGAATACAGGAAGAGAAGAAATTGTATTCTCTTGACTATATGTTAACTTCAGGGAAACAATCACAGGCTGATTTTAATCAATCATATGCAAGTAGACCTGTAGGGCCAAGGGAAGACTTCCCCTTCGACCCTCTGAAGGTTCTCTGAAAAATCAACAAACAAACAGATTCACATGAAGAAAAAAAAGGCATAACAAAATTTATTATTTTAATGTGCTGGGGAGGGGCAATGCACAGAAGACTCACAAGACAGTAATTTCTCAATTTTCCAGTGGGGTACAGAACTTACATACTCATGTTCATGGGGAAAGGGAAAGTGGGTGTGTAGGAGTAAATGACCCGAGGGGGATGCAATGGGCCTGGAGAACATATGGTAACCTGGGACAAAGTCTATTTGGCCTCCAGAGCAGACAATGACTGATAAATTATGTTCTTCAAAATACTTGGGACTGAAACAGAAGACAATGGTGTTGACAGACTCCAGTCTTCCTTCCTGGGATATAAGTTAAGTTAATGAAAACTCAAGCGAAGAACCAGAGGTAATTGTCTTCTTCTTTGGCTGGTCCAGACTTTAGGCTTATAAGGGAACAGCTTCATCCTGTGCTGTGGAGAGTGGCAGAGGATTGGGGCAGGAGTGGTGGGTGGGAAAGGTCAGAGAGATCTTGAGGCTGCTTCTTTATTCCAGCATGTCAAAGCACCATATTTTGGGGTACCAGATTTCTGCCCTAACAAAACCAAAGGTGCAGAATCTTCCTGTGCCGTTTGGATGTAGACCTTAGTATAAGCGTACAGCTTCCTCTCCAGGCAAATGCAGCTCACCATGTACTTCTCCCCCTCAGCAGCTTAGTCACAATTTCATCCCTTAAGTACAAAGTCTTTTAAAAATTATATTTTACAAGAATGAGACATACTTAAGGCTCACTTCCTTCCAAAGACACTCATTTCCACAATGCTTGATAAATGCTTACTAAAGATATTCAACTGTGGACTCCGATAGTTTCCAATTTCAAAAATCATAATCTGTGTTTTAACATTAGCTATTTCCTCTGCCTCATTTAATTAATGATGACTGACTTTCTCTCTCTGTCTCTCTTTTTCAAGCAAAACACAGTTGCTTCTGAAGGGAAATATTTGCTGATTGTCATTCTGTTATTGTAAGAATTCCCCTAAGAATAAAATGTAGCCCCAGAGGGAAATGTCTGCATTTTCTCAGCAATTTGTAGACCCATCCTATTACATGACAATAATAGTAATGATAATAATAATTGGTGCTGATAACACCAATGCCCAATCCCTGTACCAGCCAGCTGCCAAAAAAATAATTAATTAATTAATAAAAAAATACAGCAGAGTCAATAGCTTAAAAAAAAGAAAAAGAAAGAAAGAAAAGAAAAAAAGAAAACCCTGAATTTTACGAGGGAATGAATGATTAACAAATAGGAAACTCTAAGCAGTATCAAAACTAGGAGGCTTAAATAAAAGCAGGGAAAGGGAAAAAATTCATTCCATGAAAAAAAAAAA
>NW_007729948.1:153818-155280 GCF_000696425.1 Galeopterus variegatus | reverse complement strand
AAAAAAAAAAAGAAAGGATGGCTGGATTATCTTTTGCAAATTGAGAGAATATATCACCCATGTTGCTGTGGCACTTGGATAAAGAGTACCTGCCCTGGGTCAGAGCAGAAGGAATGTTTAACCGAGAAGACTTAGGTGAAAAGTGATCCCAAATTGCTGTCATTTTAACTGAATGATTTCTTGAAGCAACTAAACTAGAAACAAGAGATAGAATTGATGTATGTGGATCTAGATGACTAATATCAGGGCCATGTGTGGAGTTCAATGAAAGCTGAGCAAGGGTTTTAGGAGGCAGACATTAATCATTCAGACACCTTGGAGCTTTATTCTTACACAACGCTTGGTGTGCACTGCAGGGGATGGGGAACAACATAAAGAGACTGCACAGTGCTGAGCAAAAGAGGAGACATTTATTCACTCATTCATGCATTCATTTCCAAATGTGTATCAAAAGTCTACAGTATGTCAAGCACATTTATAGGTACTGGGAATACAGCAGTCAAACAAAGGCCTCATGGAGCTTACTTTTGAGTAGGCAGATACAGCAATTATTAAGATAAATCAATAAAACCCATTGATGCCAAGAAGTTCTAAAAAAGAGAGAAAAAGAAAGAAGAAGAAAAGGAGGGCAAAAAGTGTCTTTGGACTGCGATTTTAGATAGAATGGCCATGTTCTCTGAGGAGATGGCATTTGAATGAAGAAAGAGAAAGGTGAAGGAGCAAACCATCGGGATATCTGCGAAATGAGCATTCCAGCAGAGGGAACGACGATTTTGAGGAAAAGTGTTTGAACTACAGTGTTTGAAGCAGCGTGAACAAAGAGTATACCAGAAGATGAGTTCAGAGAGGATGTGCGGATGGAAAAGGGTAGAGTGAGACAGGAGACCACGGAGGGTCTTGTAGTCCATTGACAAGGATTTACCACTTTTATTCTGAGTGAAAACTAAAGCAACTGGTGAACTGAGCAGAGGACAGAAACATTCCAACTAATGATTTAACAGAATCATGTTGGCTGCTCTTTTGAGATTAGACTGGGTGAGGGAAAGAGGAAGGATATTGTGATAATCCACATAAAGAAGTTGAGTTCGGATAAAGTTGATTATAGTGAAGGTGGTGAAAGGGGTCAAATTCTGGGTAATTTTTGAAAGTAGAGGTTGGATTTAATCTACATATAGTAGCAAGTCCACCCAACTACTTTAACTCTTTGGAATATAATGAACAAAGAAATTTGGGGGAAAAATGAGAAATTTTGTAACATTAAATTATATGGTGCACCATGTCTCAAAATATCAGAGTACTTTGAAAGAACATACAATAGCAAAATTTTGCAATAGTTATTTTGACTAGAATCAGATACAGTATAACATAGTGATTAGGATTATAGGCTCTGTAGTTAGAAATGTAGGTTAAAATCTTAGCTATGGCAATTATTAGTCATACAACCCTAAGTACTCTATTTAAA
>NW_007729948.1:152419-152893 GCF_000696425.1 Galeopterus variegatus | reverse complement strand
TGCTGACCAAATATTAGCTATGCATTTTATTCGTACATGATAATTGTTATCCATTTCTTGATCTTACTATGGCCTCAGAAACTTGTTGGGTTTGGTAGTAATATATGACCTTAAGGGGCTTATTAGGAAAACACCAGACTTGGAGTTAAAAGACCTAAGTTCAAATGTGGTGGTCATTTACCCGGCCTTGTTGTTTATAAATATTAAGGCTGTTTCAGGTCTCATGACTTCAAGTCAGTGTTTTTTCTTTCTCCTATAATTTCTCAGAGACAGGGATTGTACTGTGCCAAACAAGAGTCCAAAACCCTACATATCTAGGTGATCCTATAACAACTCTACCAGCCTCTGGTCAAAGATGTCTGGGTCTGACAAAAGCAATTAGCCTCACTTTTTGGCAGAGTTAGCATCTGTGAAACTTGTTAGCACATCCTCAGAGAGCCAAGTTGAAGATTTAGAAACTGTCAAATGAAAAAC
>NW_007729948.1:145793-152216 GCF_000696425.1 Galeopterus variegatus | reverse complement strand
CACACACACACACACACACACACACACACACACACACACACACACACACACACAGAGTTTTGAAAACAAAATAAAATGAATTTTCAGTATAATAAAATTGTTTACCATTTTAAAGCATTTGTTTTTAATTTGTGAGTTCCTATAACGTAGAGAGCTACGATGAAATATTTTAAAATCTCTCTGTTGAGCTGCAAACAGAATTTCAATGAAATTGCTGGACAACAGAGCCTCTCAAGAGGAAATGCATTCCCATGCTTTCCCTGTGCAGCATTTCCAGGGAAGAAGTGACCTATCAAGAAATAACACATGTGTTCTACTCATGCTCAGCTTGTTATTCACAAGCCAGGAAACACCTGGCACCTCAGTAGGTTTAGGGAGTATGTGGAGCATTCAATTAGCAGAAAAAAAATTACTTATGTTAACAAGAAATTAAAGGTTTGGTGCTTGACATCACTGCAAATAAAGATGGTGAACTTTAACATAACATTACGGATCATAGAAGTTACTTTAGACATTTCAAACTTATGTTAGAATACAAATAACTGGCAGAAAATGAGTGTAAACCAAGAAATTCATTTTCATGGCTAGATAATTAAGTGAAGAAAATTAGGTCAAAGAGATTCCCCTATTGCTAGAATGGCATCAAGATGATCATTTGAACTTACCAGCAATGGGTTTTACACCTCAATATGTTCTGAAATGTTCTTCCCTGTTACTCCTTTTTGAAGTATCCTTTTCTATGAAACATCCACAGATGATTTCTTTTTTTATAAAAAAGGAGTTTTGAGGTCAAATAAATATTGCAGCACAAATATGAGCATATCAAAATATTCTTCCAGCTGAAAACAATTTAGTGACTGTCTTTTCCAACTCATTTTATAAATGAGGAAACAGAGATTGGCCTCTTGTTATCTAACTAACAAGATCCTGGCAGATCTTGGCAGATTGTGAACCACAACATAGAGCTTTTGCAGTCAGAATGTGGTGCTACAAATCAATGTATAAGTAGATATCCAGAAAATACTCTCCAATGAACTTACAGTCATCCCATCATGTTTAGAAATTGAATAAAGGTAATAATAAATTGTTGGTGTGTGAATGATTTTTTAATGTGAGTCTTAACAGGTAGATATTCCCGTAACAGTTTGTTATTATTATTACCTGATTATTAAAATAATCATTAATATGGTTCCTGCTAGGATTTTATTAGCAATATACTATGCTAAGCACATTACAGGTGCTCTATGAAATAGATAGTGTGTTTACTCCATTTTATATACAAGACAACAGGAGAAAAGCTAAGTACTTTGCCCAAAGTCTCATATTTAGAAATTGGTGGAGCTGAGGCTCAAACCCAATGCTCTTTTCCATTCTGTATATTGCCTTTGTTAGCAAAAAGTTTAAACAATCTAAGGTTGGATTAATTCAGTCAGATTGTCGTCTCAAGTATGGTTCTAGCAATTGAAATATGCATTACAGTAACATCTCCTCTAAGCTCAGAAACACAAAGCTTGCCTCTCCCACTCATCTTTCTTGATGTGTCATCTTTCATGACCGAGAGACAGATCTCATTGCCTAGACATGGAGTGTACTGTGGAGTAGAGGACAGAAGCCTGGATTCATGGGAACTGGTCTTACGTTTGCTTTTGTGATCCCCTATAGAACCCTTTGGGTAAAAATCTATTTTTACACTTTACCCTAGAATTCACTGTCACTATGGGTTATTAAATCTGTTTTAGTAGTTTACATGTCACTATTATCAAATAAAGCTCTTCCCATTAGAAGAATTGATTTTACAGTATAAATTTAGACATGAAAAATATAAAAATACTATTCAAAGTACATGTATGAAAGAAACATGCTTAAAATCCTAAGAAATGTGTTCAGTTTGTGATTAAGAAGATGTTGAAATTTGTATTATAGTAAAGTAGAAAGACCACTGGATTGGAAATCCTGAGGGATGATTTTAGTTGCCTAATCATTAAAAGTTAGAATGGACTTGTATAAAGTCACCTATACATCCTTAGTCCTGCAGTCTCTGAAAGCCTATGTTTTGGAATGAGACTGCCTACATTCAAATCCCAGCTGTGTGGCTTAGGGTAATGTCTTTAAGTTCTCTGTATCTCAGAACCATTATCTGAATGATAGAAAAAGAGTGCCTATGTCATACAATTTTTATACATGTTAAATGAGTTAATACCTGAATATCTCTTAGAACAGACAACAGTGCCTGGTCAATATTAAATACCCAATAAATACTATTATTATTTTAATTTAACTAATTTTATTGAGCACATACTATATGGTAGACAATGAACAAGAAGCTGAAGATAGTAAAAAAGAATAAGACAGGTCCCATTCCTCATGCAGCTGGTAATTTAGTATATAACATGTAAACAGACAGTCGTAATTTTATATTCAATGTGAAACAAATATTAATAAAAGGGTCTCATGATATAGACATAGTTTGGACAAGAAAGCAATTTGCCCTTAAGTGTTTAGAACAGATTTTCATAATAGAATAGGATTTTAACTGATAAAGGGTAGGCACTGGGAGGAAAGGTTTGGAGTGCACATTGAATAAACAGCAGGTGCAAATTCATGGGGTATGAAGGTGTGTGGTGTGTCCAGGCAACTGGATGCATTGGGTTCCCAACTGGATGAAGAGAAAAAACAGGAGAACAGACTGCCTGAGAGGATGTTATTCTGATTTATACAGAGATGAAAAGGGAACCTGAAAGAAGAGAAGAGAGAAGAAAGATGTGAGAATTATGACTTCGCTTTACTTGATTTAATTTGGTGGCATATGCCCTCTCCAGACCTCACCTCCTCATTGGACATAACAAACATTCTAGACACTGGATTCTCTGATAGACACTTGCAAATTGAGAATAAATGTTGTTGCTTATGTCCTCTCAAATTTTGTAGTGCAAAGTCTCAGATATTGTTACACTTTTCCTATCAATGAAGAGAGAAAGTTATGCAGTTCTAGGATCCTTATATGCAAACTTTAAGAACTGTAAAGATGTTTCCTAAATGATCAGTGCATGCTAGAGAATGGCAATATCACTGTCTCTTAAATACAGTTGTTAGCTGCATGCATAATAAATAGCAGCTTGAATGGGGCTGCTGTAATACTGAATTATTTTTAGTCTACAGGAAGTGACAAAAACTCATTCACACATTTTTTTTTTATTTGTAACTCTAACATATTATTTCATGTTCCACAATGAAGGTCAGTTTTTAATGGAAGAAGTATTTTTACTACATATTATTGCTCAACAATCCCAGTATAACACCAATTGAATCAAAGAAATCCAAGGAGCTGTAAAAGTCTTAGAATGTTTTCTAGTCTACCTTTTCCCTGTCATGGCTCAGAGAGGTTTAGGGAGTGGCCTAAGGCTGTTGAGCAGAAGAGAATCCAAGAGTCCTTGTTCCATTTGTGTGTGTCCACTACACCACGTTCTAATTATTTATTTATTGTAGCTGCTTATAACTAGTCAATTTCTGATAGTTTTGCTAGCACATAAAATGAGACAGAAGGCATAGAAGTGGTCTCACAGAGAAACTCCTCCCATTATCTTTGAATGCAGAAGCAGAGTGCAATAGTTAAAAGGCCTGACCTGCAGCTCAGCCATGAAGAGTACATTGCTAAACAAAATCAGCTCGGCTCTCAACTTGGCTCTTTCCTTTTCTTTCACGTATGTTTTTCTTTAAACAATTTTTCACATCTGAAGATGTGACATATGTAATGGACTTTTTCATTTGTTGACTAACACACTCATAACAGTACATTTTTGAGTAAGATGTAAACCACCTGCAATGAATAATAACCACCACCAATATGCACTGTCTAAAGAATGGAATAAACATGTCTTGACACTTTCTGTGTATCCTCCAGTGCTTCACCCCGTAACACTGAGAAAATGTGTAAAAGAAGCCAGATTGAAAAGTTACTGAACTATTATAGAAGGTTGGAATTTTTATTCTGAGAAATTGGAAGCCAAAAAAAAAAAAAAAAAGAAAAAGAAAACATATCGAGAGGGATTGGGTTGGACACCAGTTCATTGACGCTTAAGAGGAAGCGGTAGGAGAAGGCACAAATCTAGCTATAGGATTTAGGGGAACATCTGTTAAATCGGGAGAAAATAATAGCCAAAGTTTGAATCAAAAACTGCCAATGCTTTGCACTCACACTTTCCATAGACTTCTAAGGATCGAAGAACTACTGAGGATAGTTTCCTACAGTACTCAATTGACAAGGAAAATCACCATCCATTTCAGGCTTAGTTGGAAAACTAGTGACCTAATTAAGGTATTCACCTTGGGCCTTGAGTGGGGGGAGTGATGACTTTCAGTTCTTATGCTTAATGATCCTAATTATGGTTCAACCTGCCTATTTATAGATGAAAAATAGATATCCCTATATTCTAACTGCTTTCCTAAAATTTATGTAGTCATTCAGTGGCAGATCCTGATTTGGAAGACAGGAAATGTAGTTATCCCCACAGAAATGTGTTAGAACTCCAACCCCAAATTGGTTTGGATTTTGAGGCTGATGATGCCACACATGCACCAAAAGGACATAAAGAAATTGATTACTCACATAATGAGGCTTTCCAGGGATAGCAGAGCCAGTTCCCAAGCAGGTTCAAAAGTGACTTGAGAGAACAAGGAAAGCTCTCTCTGACTTTGGATTTTATTGTGGTTAGGTGATGGGGCTAGAGTAAGATTTCCCATATACGAGGCCATAGCTTGCATAGTGTATTGGTTTTTCTAGGGTGGTTGTAAAAAATTAATACAAACCAGGTGGCTTAAAACAACAGAAAAACAACATAAACTTTTTCCTCACAATTCTGGAACTTTAGAAGTTTGAAATCATGGTATTGGTAGGACTGGTTCATTGAGGAAGCTCTGAGGGAAAATCTTTTCTATGCCCCTCTCCTAGCTTCTTCTAGTGGTTGATAGCAATCCTTGGCATTGCTAGGCTAACAGCTTCATCACTCCATTTTCTGTCTCCATCATCGCATGACCTTCTTTCCTGAATGTCACTGGGTATCCTCTCCTCCTTTTATAAAGACACCAGTCATATTGTATTAAGAGCCCACCCTAATCTGGTATGACATAATTTTAATTTAGCTAATTAACTCTGAAAAGACAGTATTTCTGCATGAAGTCACATTTTGAGATTCCAAATGGACCTGAATTTGGGGAGGAGGCATTATTCAACCAAGTCCACATGGTTAGCACTTTCTGCTAATACCGAACAAGGAAACTCACAGGCTTTCTTATTGACTTGTCCAGACATGGGGCAAGAAGGAAAGAGGGAGAGGTAGGAATTTGGAAGCTGTCAGCAGCTAAACATAAAATATGGAATCAGACTCTTCATTGCAAAAAGTCTCTTAATTCCTCAGTAATTTATACTCTCTGCTTTGTTTTTTTCAGGAAAGAAAAATATTTTTCTCTCCAACATTAATACCACGAAATGACCTTTATGAAATGTACAAATGTCAAAATACTAAATATGATAAGCATATCATATTTACATTACTTAGTTAAATGGTTTCTCAATAGAAGAATGACTCTAACATTCATCTTTAAATTTGGATGCTTATGACTGTGAAAGAGGGATGCTAAAGTGATTAAAAATGTTGATTTATCTACAAACACTGTATACCAGTCTGTCCTAGGCAAATATGATCATATGTATAATCTTCCCAATAACAAAAAACACAGAATTTGGAATTATTTAAAGACATTGTTTGGACAAATAGATCACATAATTTAAGGTATACCCCCCATACAATTGGGCATCTAATGAGGAGAAAGGTGAGGATGGGGATGGTATAAACCAAGTAGGACTCCCAGGGAAAGGCTTTGGGATATCAAGAAAGAATACAGTTATAAGAGTTAGAATTTGAAGGAGGGAACTGGCCTCAGAAATACCGGCCAGATCCATTTAATTCAACTTAAGCAATAACTTACACTTAAGCCAGGAGCAATGTTAAATTGATGATAAGTTCCTTAACAAAAACAAAAGAGTAAATTTGAGCCAATTCCAGGTCTTAGGACAACTATGGGACAATGAGGACTGTAGAGCTATGGGGTTCTTGAGACATAATACCCCCTTTTTATATAACAAGTGTTTTGTAAACCACTTTCCTTTGCTATTTTGAAATGAAATGCATACTGTTTTCTACCTTACACATAAAAGAGTAATGCTAATTAAAAATAAATATGGCCATTGCTGTAGATTGGATGTCCCCCCAACCTCACTGAAGCTTTAATCCCCACTGTAACTGTGGGAAACCCTATTATGGTAATTGAAAAGTGGTACCTCAAAGAGGTGATCAGATTCTGAGGACTGTGCCATAGTGATGGGATTAATGATGGTGGTCATGGGCATGGTTCTGAGGGCTTTAA
>NW_007729948.1:132268-145783 GCF_000696425.1 Galeopterus variegatus | reverse complement strand
GACACAATAACTAACTACATTGTATATTGACAAAATAAAAATAATAAAAAAAATAAATAAAAAAAATAAAATAAAAATAAAATAAAATGATACACTTATCTAAAAAAAAAAAAGTTTGTGGAAAATAGAATGAAAAGATAACACAACTCTTTTCATGAACTTTTTGAAGAGTACTACTTGTATATATACACACATATATTAAATATAATAGATATAAATTAAATGATTAATTGGCTAGGCAGTGTTAACAGAAGTGTAGTGTCTAGAACCAGAAAGATCTCTGCACACATAAGGCACTGTTAACTATTATGTTTATTCTGGATCCCATATGTTAAGTAGACAGACTGGAATATATTTAGAAAAAGAGCAACAAGGTGATAAAAAGGCCAAAAATATGTTTGTAGCTATGTGTGTGTGTATGTGCATATAAATTTTTTATGTATGCAGAACATTAATCCTAAAAAAATACTTATTTTTTACATTCTAATATTTACAATATTTTTTCACTATGCATTTATTGAATTTTATCTTCAAGTGTAATTTCAACTAATCTTTTTTTTAAATTCTGGTAAAAAAAAACATATAGCATGAAATCCACCCTCTTAAATATTTGTGTACAATTTGATATTGTTAACTATGTATGTATCGTTATACAGCAGATCTCTAGGACTTTTTTATTGTGCATGACTGAAACTCTATGCCCACTGAACAACACACCTCTTTATTTCCTCCTTATCACCACCTCCTGGGAACCACTGATATACTTTCTACTTCTATGAGTTTGACTACGTGAGATACCTCATATTAGTGAAATCATGTGGTATTTGTCTTTCTGTGACTGGCTTATTTCACTTAGCATAAAGTCCCCAAGGTTCATCTATGTTGGAGCATATGACAAGATCTTCCTCCTTTTTAAGGCTAAATAGTATTTTATTCCATGTGTATACTTCACTTTCTTGATCCACTCATGCATTAATGGATATTTATGTTGTTTCCACCTCTTGAATATTGTGAATAATGCTGCAATGAATGTGGGTGCTATGGATTAAATGTGTCCCCCAAAAGTTCAAGTACTGGAAACTTGACCTCATTATAACAGTGTTAAGAGGGTGGGAAATCCAGTTACAGTCTTTGAAAGGTGGAACCTTTAAGAAGTGGTTAGATTGTGAGGGTTATGTCCTTCTGAATGTATCAATCAATTAATGGAATGAGGGAAGTGGTTCTGATGATGAGTGTGAATGTCAGCTCTCTTGCTCAGCTCATTGTCGCCATGTGACTCCCTGGCTTGCTGTAGGGAGTCACCACCAAGAAGAAGGCCCTTATTGAATATGTTCCCTGGACAATGGACTTCCCAGCCTCCAAAAATGTAAGAAATAAATTTCATTTCTGTATAAATTACCTGTCGGGTCCGCCGCCAGCCGCCGACCCATACAGCCCTAGCTTCGTTCCTTTCAGTGGGCGAGTGGACGGCCCGGGATTCCTCTTTCCCTCCGGTCCCCTTTTGAAGGCAACAGGGGAAGAGAGCCGTGAAGAGAGGTGAGCACACCACCGGCCCCAAACCAGCCCAGTTAAAGGACACTCAGACGCAGTGGGGGTTCTGTCAAGCAGTTCCGTTTATTAACACACAAGCATTGGCTTTTAAAGGTAAATGGCAAAGGCAGGTTTTTTACATCCTCCAATCAGCTTAAGGGTTAAGGGCATGCATCCTATCTCAATACCTAGCTATTGCAATTACGCGGTGTTCACAAGTGCGGCCAATAAGGGCTAAGGCAAGGTTCCCGCAGACACTCCCACCTTGCTTTCTCCCGGCGCCATCTTAGGCTGCCATGTTAATCCACTTGTAATGTCACTTTAAGGTGGTGTTAGTTTTTTTAAAAGCCCAACAATTACCCAGTTTCAGGTATTCTGTTATAAGCAACAGAATCAGACCAATGCCTAGAATCAGATAGCTTCACTGGTGTATTCTACCAAACATTTAAAGAGCAATTAATGCCAATTCTCCTTAAACTCTTTGAAGATATTGAAAAGGGAATACTTCCAAACTCATTTTTGATAGCCTCATAGCATTATGAAAGTCAGATGAAGACACTACAGTAAAAGAAAACTGTAGCCCAATATACCAGATAAATATAAGTGCAAAAATCTTCAAAAAATACTACCAAATTAAATTTAACAGTACATTAAAAGTATTGTCCACCATGACCAGGTGGGAGTTATCCCTGGGGAGCACGGATAGTTCAATATATAAGAATCAACCAATGAGATGCATCATCTTACCCAAATGAAAAATAAAAATCCCATGATAATCTCAATAGGTTTGACAAAATTTAACACTTTTTCTTAAAAATCTCTTATACTAGTAAAAAGAAATTATCTCAACATAAAAAATGCCATACATAAAAAGCCACAGCTAACACCATACTCAACAGTATTAAGTGAAAGAGTGAAAGCTTTTTCTTTCAAATCAGGAAGAAAGCAAGGATGCCCACTGCACCTATTTCTATTAAATGCAGTCCCAGGAGTCCTAGCTGTAGCAATTAGGCAGAAAAAAGAAATAAAAGGCATCCAAATTTTTAAAAAAGATGTAAAATTATCTTTGTTCACAGATGACATGATTTTATATGCAGAAAACTTTAAAGTTGTTACAAAACAACTGTTAGAACTAATAAACCAATTTAGCACAATTGTAGGATAAAAAAGTCAACATAAAAAATCCGTTGTAGCATTTTATCCCTTTCTTCTTTCCTTGCTGTCTTCTTTTGTGTTCTGTTGATTACTTGTAGTGACATTCTTTGATTCCCTTCTAATTTTTTTTGTGTGTGTCTTCTATAGATATTTTCTTTGTGGTTACCATGAAGCTTACACAAAACATTTTACAGAAACAATAATCTATTTTAAGCTGATAATAACTTAAACTAAATACAAAACTCTATTCTTTTACTCTCCACTTTCATATTTTATGTTATTGATGTAGAAAATTACATCATTTTACAGTTAATGTTTAACTTTTGTCTTTTAACTTCTATGACAAAATTAAGTTATTTATACACCATCATTATAGTATTTATGCACCATCATTATAGTAGTAGTACTTTGTATTTGTCTATATATTCATCTTTACCAGAAAGATTTATACTTTTATATGCTCATGTGTTGCTGTCCAGTGTTTTTTCATTTCAACCTGAAGGTCCCCCTTTAGTGTTTCTTGTAAGGTAGGTCTAATATTGATGAACTTCCTCAGTGTTTGTTTTTCTGGGAAAGTCTTTATTTGTCCCTCACTTTTAAAGAACTATTTGCTAATTATAGTATTGCCACTCAGCAGGATTTTTCTTTTAGTACATTGAATACATAATCCTACTCCTTTCTGGGCTGCAAGGTTTCTTTTGAGAAATTGACTGATAATTTTATAAATAAGAACTTGTGACAAGGCACTTTCTTCTTGCTGCTTTTAAAATTCTCTCCTTGTCTTTGACTTTTAACATTTTGTAATGTGTCTTGATGTTCAGTTCTTTGCATTGATACTAGTTGTGGTCAATTGGACTTTGGAAATCTAGATGTCCATTTCCTTCCCCAAACTATGGACGTTTTCAGCCATTATCTTTTCAAATTAGCTTTCTGCTTCTTTCACTGTCTCTTCTTTTTCTAGGATTCCCATAATGCATATATTGGTCTACTTGATTTTGTCCCATAAGTCTCTTAGGCTTTCTTCACTCTTTTTTATTATTATTTTGTTACTGTTTTGCTTCTATGACTTTATAATTTCAATTGACCCATTCTTGAGAGTTTGCTAGTTCTTTCTTCTACTTGATCAAGGCTGCTGTTGAATCCCTGTAGTGAATTGTTTTATTTCAGTAATTGTATTCTTCAGCTCCAAAATTTCTGTTTGGATCTTTCTTATATTTT
Organism: Galeopterus variegatus; assembly: GCF_000696425.1. NCBI lineage: Eukaryota > Metazoa > Chordata > Mammalia > Dermoptera > Cynocephalidae > Galeopterus > Galeopterus variegatus. The sequence goes on along the minus strand of NW_007729948.1, from coordinate 141,880 downwards.
ATATTACTTTGTTGTTATTCTAATTTTGTTTATGTGTCATTTTCCTGAGCTCATTGAGCATCTTTACAATGGGTTATTTTGAAGACCTACTTTGTTGTTATTCTAATTTTGTTTATGTGTCATTTTCCTGAGCTCATTGAGCATCTTTATGATGGTTATTTTGAAGACTAGCTCATTGAGCATCTTTACAATGGGTTATTTTGAAGACCTTTTCAGGTCATTCATATACCTCTGTTTTTTCAGGGTTGGTTTCTGGAGTTTTAGTTTGTTTCTTTTATTGGGCCATGTTTCTCTGTTTCTTTGTGTGCCTTGCAGCTTTTTGTTGGTATCCATGGATCTGAAAAACAAACCCCTCTCCCAGTGTTAATGAACTATCTTCGTACAGGGAAAAATTGATACCAGTCTATCTGAGTCTGGGGGCCTATCAATCCTTTTCTGTGAGTGTGTTTTATCTGACTTATGTGTGTAAATTCCCAGTTTGAGGAATTTGATAGTTTCTTTTATCAGGAGCTGGTAATCTTTCACTTCTTCTGGTATTTATCTGCAGTACTGTAGGTTCTCTGGAGCTGCCATAAGCTGTCTAGCTTTCTTTTTTTTCTTATTGACACCCAGGATTCTAGAGTCTGCCAGGAGTTGTCAGCGCTCCAAGACCTGTGTTAAAGAAAGCAGTCCTGAACAAAAAGCGAGATCATTGGACATACACTCCCCTCTTTTCTTTCCCCACATGGGAGACACCACTAAAATTAATTGGCCGTTATCTACTATGGGTCTTCTGGAGTAGCAGCAAGCCACCCAGTTCATTTTGTTTTCAGCAGGTACCAGCCATCTAGAGTATGGAAACATTCCAAAACAGAAGAGATAGAAACCAGTTCTTGAGCACCCTGCTAAAGATCTAAATTTTGGACACATCCTCCAATTCTTTGCATCTCCTTAGAGAAACTGGGAGTTGGAGGGGGGTTCCTATTTCTAGTATGCTGGGGTAGTGGGAAGAACTATGGTAAGTGAGTGAGTATGAGTTCATATTGTTGCCTTTGTTCTCAGTGGTCCCTAACCTGGTACCCTTTCCTGCCAATGCTTAAATTCAGACAAGAGAGAAACCAGTCTCTTCGAAAACCACTCCAAAAATCTGAACATTGGGCATATGTTTCAGTCTTCTCTTTCTTTCCCCATGGAGTAGATGAGAGCTTGCAGTTTTCTCTGAGTTGTACTGTGCTAAGGTTGAGGGAGGGACTATGGTGAGTGAGTGTCACAAATTTTCCCACCAGCTCTGATGATGCGGCTGGTTTTGTGCTCATCTGGGTTGCAGAAGCCTCTTGACTGATTTCTAGATTTCTTACAAAAGGAATTGACCAATGTATTGTTGTTGAATTGGTGTCTCCATTGGGGAAGGTGTGTATGAGTCTTCTATTCTGCCACCTTGCTGACATCACTATTTCTTATATTCACATTCTCACTCTGAATATGAAATTAAATTAAAGCATTGTCCTGAAGTAAAAAGTGAAATGTTTGTATTTACCTGTGTTTCTAAAAGCACATTGAGAAGATCTAATGTCAGCCTATTTCTTCTGAAAAACCCTTTTGCCCCCTACCACCCCTTCTAATACTGCTCTTATAGGAGATCTGAGGCCTCCCTGTCTCTAAATGCCTCATGTTCATTTTCAACAAAAAGGCTCTGAATGCTCAGCAGTTTCAGTTTTTCTCACCTCTTTCTCTCTATCTTCCTTTCCTTTTCACCACAGCTGTTTTTAGCTCTTTTATACATTGATTATTGCATGGAAGCTCCATACGCAAAAACCAGAAAGGATCAGGATCTATAAACAAATATCCTCCCTTCTTAGGGAACATGGGAAGTGAAGTATGGGATTAATGCAGGAAAAAGGGAGGATGTGCATATTCATTTGCAGCAATAGTTTAACCTCTATTCCTTCCATGATTTTTGTCTTTATTTTCTTTTCTTCCCTCTCCCTTTATCCTACCTTTCTCTCCTTTTCTTCATTCCTTTCTTTCTTCATTTCATCCATGCTTTTCTCCTGTCATTTTTATCTGTCATATTCTTCCATCTTAGATTCTTTTTGCAGTCAAGAAGAATATTGATTAGTTAAATAAATATAATACTTTTGAATTATTCACGTTACCATAGATCATATTTTCTGTTATTATCACTGTATGTGTTATTATTTTTAATTGCTATCTTATAAGTGATTTAGTTAGTAGTACAAAACTAAAGTGCAATATAAACTAGATTGTATTACAAATCATCTACTTTTTTTGCTATATTATGATGTTAGATGAGCTCTCAGTGAAGAAGTGAAAACATTTTCTTATCTGTAAAATGTGAGCTCTAATAATTCCTACTTTATGGGATTCTTGTGAGACATGAGAGGACATATATGTAAGGTAGTATTGTACCCGATACATCATAACTGCTCAAATTATGATAATATTATGTAAAACAATATGGGAAAAGAACAGTGAGAGAGAAACTAAATTTATCCCAGAGAATAGATGATGACAGGATAAATGTATTACATTTTTTGGATGCTATCATTTTGAAAACTTACTTCGAGAACAACGTTTTAGATAATATTTGTGTATTCAAAAATTCCTTTTGGTAAATGTTTTGGTTATTTTCTTATTTAATATTGCAATTTTAGTTTTAGGTTGACTCTTTGTAGTTGAGTAGATATTTCTTTCTCTCAATTCCTATCTATATGTATTGGTATGTATACAACATCCAAACATACATAAAGAGATCTTATTTTGTGATGACCTAGAGTCAATACATTGATGGGCCAAAGATCTCTTACTCAATACTTATGTAGCTCTTTTAGCCCCTTAAGTAAAAAGACCGAGGCTTCTTGTATTTTGAATTATCCTTCCAGAGTTTTGGAGTATTTATATGACTTTACTGTTTTCTGTAGTTTTTGTGTCTTCTCATAATAGCCGGTCTTCACGTCAAGCTCCAATTTACTCTGAGCAGCTGTGGCTTGGGCATCTGATAATCACTTGACAGAAATGTGTGTCTAAATTACAAATAAATTAGCTTTTGGTGAGGGCTTGAGAATCTCTTTTGCGTTATAAAGTGAATAAACTCAATGAAAGCCCTGTCTGCCATTCAGAAGTCTTTTCTACCTTTTTCTAAGCACCATATTCCAGAGAATTGGGGTTGCCCCAAATCTTTGTATACAATCCATATCCGCTCACAAATCTGCACTGACATTTATCCACCGTCTGCTCTGTACACAAGATTTGCTTTTTCCATAAACTCTGTTAAGATCTGTATTGGATTTTCTATATTAGCATTCCAACTTTGTGTCTGCACACCTTACATGTAGAGTTGCTGAAAATTAAACTCACTTGAATATTAGGACAGGAGCCAAAGCACTCATAAGATGTGACTGAAGCACAGGAAGAAGTCTTGGCAGTAAGTGGTTCTTTTCTTGCCTGCTTTGGCAGGTGCTCAACAACCCATTTCAACTCACACATCAATCTTTATATGATGAATCCTTTGGTAATTATCAAAAGTCATTGCTGGCGTAACTTTTGGAGGGAGAATTATGCCTCAGTGGTTTGATGTTACCATAATGGTATATTTGGTGTTCAAATGACTGCATCTGCATTGCTAGTAATTGTCCTCAGACTCATTCCTTCTCCCTTTTATTTCTTTGCCTTGTGCCTGTGTGCCATTTCCTTTAGTTCAGAATGACTTTGGTGTCTCCAGTACAAGATCTCCCAATAATAAAGAGATAACTCTGATTGTTTTTTGTCATTGACCTCTTAAGATTTTCCTTTATGTTTTACTTTTGCATTACCCTCTCTGTTTCTGGGAAGTCACAGTGTGGAGGGACGGCTAGACAAAGACAGATTCAGAAACTTCTGGGGCCCATGCCCAAAATAACATCAAGAATCATGATCAGGAGCAGATACATGGTGAAGCTAATAAAATGTAATGTCAAATTATTTCACAGGGTGCGTTCCAAAACCCAACATTGCACCTGGTATTTTGCATTATTTTATTTAAAGACCCCGAAGGTAAAATAAACTATGATTGTTTTAAAATCCAATCTTTATCATGTGGATGGATATTGCTCATGAAGACTCTTAGTGACTTCTTTTTCTCTTTCCCTTTTTTGCTTCCTTTCAACTCACCATTCCCTTAATCTTTCTTTATTTTCTTTTCTCCCTGTCATTTTCTCTTTCTTTTAAATTACCTCCTTCTCATCCTTTTCTACCTTTTCCTTCCTTTCAACTCACCATTCCCTTAATCCTTCTTTCTTTTCTCCCTGTCATTTTCTCTTTCTTTTAAATTACCTCCTTCTCATCCTTTTCTACCTTATGATAATTTAGGGCTTGTTTTTTAAACTCTCATGGTTATGATCAGTGTACTTATCATTTGGCTAAAAATATCCAACCTTTGGAAGACTAGCACTCATTTTCACTTTCGTTCTTTTCTCATGAACACAATTTGCACATGTGGATTTTCACCTGTATCAAAGCTATACAGAATACCTATCTCCAGCTGGGATTTTGAATAAGTTTATCAAGAAGGAACTCACAATATTTGTACCTGTTAAAATATTTTGTAAGACCAGCAGGATACAAGAATAAAGTTCTGTTAAAGTTCCTGAAAGTTAGGAACTTTACTTAGTAGCTATTCTTACCTTTTTTGAGGTAAGAAAGAGGCATGTTAGCTATACAATTATTTATTACAATATAAAATTGACCACAGTTCAATAAAATAAAATTTTAATTTATTATTCAAATAATGCATATGAAAGTACTTCAAAAAGTTAGCAAAAAACTAGGACTGAAAGATAATACAAATCTTTTCATTAACTTTCTGAAGTAGCCTTATATTCTAATATATGTATTTTTTATCATAAGAAGAAATAACAACATTTATTATGAAGTAGAATCTTGTCACATAATTCACAAAACAATTATAAGAAAATATTAAAGGGCCTTCTATAAATTGAGACCTTGATGGATTAGACATTGATCTACCCATCAAGAAAATTTTGCTGATATATGAAATGACAAAATAATGATGGCAATGATGATAAAATGAGAATGAAGCTATTAAGGCAAAATAATTAGATGTGCCATTTGAGTAATTCCTGTACCTGGTTGATTATCAGTAATTGCCTGACCATTTTCTATCCTTTTATTACAGATTAATAGGTCTACTTCAGACCTATTGAATCAGAACCTCTGGACTTATAGACATAGGAGTTCTACTTTCAAAAATATCCACTAGTAATTCTTATAATCAACCAGATAGGAGAATTACTAAAGGGGTAAAATGATCTCTGGGCCTTTAGAGGAAGGAGAAATGGCTATACATTCACACGGCCATAAAGGAGGAAATATTTGGCCAGTGAAAGACTGGTAGTACTTAGATAAGCAGACAGTATGAAGGAGGGAATTCTCAGTAGGAGAAATGAAAAAAGTAAATGTCTGGAGGTGAAAAAGTAAAAGTAACCAGGGAATAGTAAAGAGATTAGATTGACAGGAATTAGTAAAACTTGTTGAGAAGCAGAAGATAAAGCTAGTTCACTAAGTGAAGTCTAGATTTTGGAGGACTTTGAGGACAGGAAAAGGAGACAATGAAGGTTTTAATTAGTTGGATGCCAGTAAAACTTGTTGAGAAGCAGAAGATAAAGCTAGTTCACTAAGTGAAGTCTAAATTTTGGAGGACTTTGAGGACAGGAAAAGGAGACAATGAAGGTTTTAATTAGTTGGATGCCATTGCACATTTCACAGTTGGGCTACCATTATGAAAGTGGCATTTTGGAAAGATATATCTGTAAGAGTATAGGCTGGATTGGAGAGAAGCTGATTTTAGAATCAGAGTCCAGTTAATAGGTCTATTCAGAGCAGTAAAAATCTAAGTTGTATTTCTTTATGAGATATTACATTATTCTAATCTTGATACTTTATGCCTTTACATATGATTCCCCATGTTATGGTCATATGTCTAAATTTATGATGGTAAGTTCCTAAAAATAGAACCAAATCAAACACCAAAGTGCCATCCATTGCAGGTACCAAAAGAAGAAGATTTCTTGTTTGTTCTATCCAATTTTTTATTTATTTTTATTTTTATCTTTATTTTTATTTTGGGAGATCTGGCCTACCAAAATTTCAACAAAGTTTCTTTGGTCCAATGTGGCCCTGGGGAGTGCAAAAAAGATAGGTTATCCCTGATTTTGAAAGTTTGAACAATCTGAAAGGCAAGTAGTAGAGACATTTCCCCACAGGTTCTTTTCGTTTTACTAACACTTCTCAAAAGAAGCGAGGCAGTGGTACTGGGTGTGCCACAGCATTTAGTGCAGAGAGCCAGGGATGCTATGTGAGGGATACTCCTACTAAACCAATGGTCGATTGCCACAATTCAGCAGTATCCTACTGAGAAACACTTAGTAATTAAGCAATTTTGAGTGTGGGCTTGGAATGAAGCAGATCTGGTATTTTTTTTTTTAAGGTACTGATCTTGTTCGTATTTAAAATTTTGGTATTTTGTTTATTGTGGTGTTTTTGCATTAATTTAGATTTTGGTAATTTTACATTAAAATGTGACTATGTAAGTTTTGTGGCATGTCTTTTCTATTTATTTATTTATTATGAATATTCATGAGAAACAAAGCTGATTGTCCCCCCTCCTGCCCATGATCTGGTACTGAGTTCAAGGTATACTACAATTCCTGTGTTATCTTGGACAGCTGACATAATCCCTGTAAGCCTCAGTTTAAGTTTTTTGTTAAAGAGAACAGAAATAATACTTACTCACAGAAGATTTCTGAGAGTCAGACAGTATATTGTCCTAAATGATTTAGCTTAGTACCTGAAACATAGTAAATAGCTAAGAAAAATTATCAATGTTAATGTCCATTTAGTGGCTGTAAAATCCCTAAATTGAGTCCAAATCTTCCAGTACTACTGAACCTTCAGATTTCTTCCAGGCTGATTCTACTCTAAATGGCCAACTATATGCAGAGATAGTGATTATGCAGGTCAATTACTGAGCATCAGTGTTCATTCCTGCATTAGGTCAGACCCCACTAGTCCCACCAGTTTTCACTTGTCATCAAAAAAATCCTTGGGAGTTGAAATTCTTCGGTCTCTTCTCTGTTGTAACTACATGCTATTTAATCACCTAGCATTGTTGTCTTTGTGCCCAAAGGATATCTGACATAAACCACACTAGTCAAAAGCTCTCCTTTTATTCGATATTTCTGCTCTCAATCCCCATATACTCTTTTACCCTGTTAACCTTAGTTTGTTCTTGTAGAAATCTTAAGTACCTCTTATGTCTATATTCCTTCATTCATTTGTTCATTATCCATCCCAGCAAATATTTATTGGACACCAGATATTTGCCAGATATCATTCTAGACATCAAGGATACAGCACTCTAAAAAGGAGATATCGTGTCTGTACTCATCCAGCATTCATTCCAGTGGAAGAAGCAGACAAGGAACAGCGGGCCAAGTAAACAAATTAATATGTGGAAATTTCAGAGAGGCAAAAACATGGTCAAAGAACTNGGCCAAGTAAACAAATTAATATGTGGAAATTTCAGAGAGGCAAAAACATGGTCAAAGAACTGAGACAGGATACTCTGGTGAAGATAACAAGATAGAAGTGGGGAAACAAGATTTATAGGAAGAGACTTTTGAGAGGACATTTGAGCTAAACCTGAAGTGAAAATTTGTGGGTGGGTAAGGGAAAGTTTACAAGCAAATGTCCTAAGCCCTGAAGTTTCAAGAAACAGAAAAAAAGTCAGTATTGCCTTTAAACAACAGTGAGGGGGGATTGTAGACAAGGCCAGGAATATAGACTTATGGGCCATGTAGGGATCTGAGTTTTATTGTAAAGCCTGGAGTAGATTCAGCACTAAGCAGTCACCAACTTCATTCTGCTTTCTTCCCAGTGTTGTCCTACTTAGCTTCTGAGGGTGAGAGCATATTCCATGGTTTCATTTTACTGTCAATCTCTCCCCAACTTCCCAATCCCACAAGTCTAGAGCAAAGTGGGTTATAGAGGATGAATTCTGCAAACATTTCTCCATGCCCATGTTTCCTTCATGTAAGAATCAGCGCCTTAGCAACTACCCTGTTCAAAGCAAAAATACACCCTTATTTTCTTCTGCTCTTCCCAAACTTCCTCCAGTGCTGGCTTCCCCGTCGCAGCACATAGCTGGTCCATTCATGCAATTGTTCAAATCAAATTCCTTGGAACTTTCCTTGACTTCTGCTCTCACCACTTATATCCATCAATACATCAACGAATTCTGTCATCTCAACTTTTCAAAAATACCCAGATGACTTCTTTCCACCATAACCTCACTTGTCTAAGCCAAATTTATTATTATGGCACTTTTATGTAATTCTATGTTTTGAAATATGTCAATGATCTCTTAGTACAAGTTACTTATACCCCGGAAATGTATCATTTCTTAAAATGACGTTTTTTTTCTAATTATAGTCTCTTGGAAAATTATAAAATAACACATTCATTGTAGAAAATTTGGAAAACAAAGAAGAATATACAATGAAGGAAAAAGGCAAAATAGAGTCATAGAGAAAATGCATTGAATAGAGATAACACTTAAATCCAATGAAAAATAACTAAGGAACTTAGTGTATAATAAATAAAATGGTATTTAAATGTATAATGAAGGCACTAATTTTATAACGTATTAAAGAAAACTTGAATCTTTGAGAGTGAGATTAATCAGGATAAACTTCAGAAAATATGTGTTGAAAGAGATGGAGGATTAGGATTCACTGTGAAAATAGCACAGGACATTCCAGCTGGCCTTTATAGCTTATTGTGACATTTCTTTTCTCACCTGGCATTTACCTGCTAACAAGTTTTGAATCCTCAGTATGTGCCAGAAGTCATGCTAAGTGTTTTGCCAGTGTCTAGCTAACAGACTGATTTGTGACGTGTCTACCCAAAGTGGGATAATTTTTTTTCAAGACAGCAGTTGGTAAAATAAAAATACTTTTCTTAAAATCTTAGCCTGTTTTTTGTTTGTTTGTTTGTTTTGGGGAACAAAATTATTTTTGATTTTTTTCTTGTTTTGTGCAAACCCTAATGTGGTTGAGTAGAAGAAAGCTTGGAAAGCAGAGGCACATCAGAAGTGTTTTTCTTTCTTTTCAAACTCCTGGGAAGAGAAAAAGTGATGCTTTTCTTAGTTTTACCAAGAGGTGTCCACTTAACATCACTAAAAATAACTAGACTTTCAAATGTCGTGTGTGGCCTGTTCTCTGTAAGGAATAGTTCCTCCACTACTTCAGAGGGAAATTTTGAAAAAGCACCTAGGAGTGACAAATGATAATAGACTGCACTCTGAACCATGCGTCCACACAAATAAAAAAGGCTTTCAAACCATAATTGATCAAACCTCACAGCAGTCATCTGGACTTTATGCTTGCTTATAGGCTTGATTGCAATAAAGTCTTTTCAGGGACAAAAATATCATGCAAACTGTTGGCCAGTTTTGCTCAAGTTACTGGGCCCTCATTGACTGCAACCCCCTCCCCTTTTTTTTTTTTCCTTTTTGTCTTTTTTCGTGACTGGTAATGGGATCGCAACCCTCAGTGT
>NW_007729948.1:130021-131638 GCF_000696425.1 Galeopterus variegatus | reverse complement strand
ATTGCAATAAAGTCTTTTCAGGGACAAAAATATCATGCAAACTGTTGGCCAGTTTTGCTCACGTTACTGGGCCCTCATTGACTGCAACCCCCTCCCCCCCTTTTTTTTTTCCATTTTGTCTTTTTTCGTGACCGGTAATGGGATCGCAACCCTCAGTGTCACGCCCGTACCGCGACCGGCAACGGGATTGCAACCCTCTGTGTCATGCCCGCACTGCGCTCAACCAGTGAGCGGACTGGTCTCTATATGGGATCTCAACCCTCGGCGGGAGCGCCGCCACGCACTCCCAAGTGCCACACTCTACCGAGTGCGCCACTGGGCCGGCCCTGCAAACCCCTTTTTATTGCTGTATTATTATAGCACTGACTGCAAGTCAACGTGTACAAGTGATTGAGTTTACCAACCCAACTTTCCTGAAGCCCTATTTACCAACTTTCCCTCCTTGCAATGTCAGGCCTCATTCCACCAGGTTCTTTTAATGAATGAGGCTTGAATAATTGAACCTGTTGCAGTAAATTTCCTCATTCCTGTTGGATGTTTCTAAACACACCGTTGCTACACATGTGACTGTATTTTATGAAGATTTAATCTCTGTGGCTTAAAACAATGGTTGGGGGTGAAATTCAAGTATGGTCAGGGTGCATTGATTACAGGACAATAGAAATTATGGAATTAAGAAGAAAAATTTGGACAAAACTCCCAGGGTATGGATCCTAGGTACTTTGGGGTGGAAAAATCACAGAAGGGATTTAGAGTCCAGTCAGATCTATGTCATTGCCACTAATCCATGTGACCTCGGACTAGTCAATTTATTCGCCTCTTGTGTAAAGCTTAGGTTCTTGACAAATATGGTGCAGATAATCAAAGATAGTCAATGAGGCCAAGTACATAAAATGTCAAACAGAAAAAGGCCTGTTACCAAATGCTAATCCCTCTTTTAATGTCATGGGTCCAATTGCTGAACTTGCCTAAATCTAGGCAGAACAGAGATGAACATGATTTCAGAGCTGACGATTTTTCTGTAAATACATGCAGCACTATGAATTTCAGCCCACAGTTCAAAAAGCAATGTTGTGTTTGTATTTTTATTTTTGTAAATATCAAATTTCTGTTTTTCAGGGATATTACATTTCTACTTGCTAAAAATAAGAACTATCAGATTTCTGTACTTTTCAACAAACAAGCTAATTTTGAATTTCCATCTTGCTAGAATAGTAGGTACGTTGAATTTGCACATCCTTAGGGCCACCTCCTAGGTTTGTGCTTTGGGNGAATAGTAGGTACGTTGAATTTGCACATCCTTAGGGCCACCTCCTAGGTTTGTGCTTTGGGTTCTGGAATTTTATGCAATGCCAAAATACTGTCTTCACCACCAAGCTGCCAGTGCTTATCTGTCTGAATGCTGAGACTTACCTTTGCACTCTATCCATGGTCTATTCAGGTCTGGTGGCTCTGTGCACAGACTCTTTGGTGAGCATGGGCATCTAATGTCTGGAGTCTTCTGCATTCTGCAACCATCCTGCTATCTCCCTATGTTGCTGTATTGGGTCTTAGTTGTTCAAATACTACCCCATAGATATATCCTCCTCCTCCCAGCTTCCAGGCCACTCTGCTTCT
>NW_007729948.1:118673-129836 GCF_000696425.1 Galeopterus variegatus | reverse complement strand
CCGAGGATGTTACTGCACATGAAGGACACTGACAAGACTGGCAATGCTGGACTCGGGGGACTTTCAATTCCCTGCTCTGGTGGAGTTCTGATAGCAGACCCTCTCCTCTGGGTGTTGAAAAATCTCTGTTGAACCATTCAGAACTTCTATAATGTTTTCATATTATATCAAGACAGTCTCTCCAGCATCTGGGTAAGTCCCTTCAACCCTATTGATGAGTTACCACAATTTATTGGTGGATCTAAAGTAATACCTAATATTTTTGAATGTGCAACATTTTATCCTTGGTTTGACTTAAAAAATAAGTGTCCCTCTCTTTCCCAAGCACTATAAAGTTTGATGTATTCTAGAGTTTAATTCATCACTTTTATCACATGGGAAAATTGAAAACAAATCGTATCTGGCTAATTAAATGGAAATGAATACATTCTAATAAACCCATATAAGGGAAAAAGATTATGCAGTCATTAAAACTCACTATGTAAAGCAACAGTTAAATAAAACATAAGGTTAAATCTATTATAATTCATTTTGTTATGTATATGTATTGTTGCATATTTTATGTGTGTGTTTATTGTATTTATTAAAACTAAGTATTTTGGGGGCAGCTCAGTTATACTGGACATTTTTTTTTCTGTTTACTTATTTCTTACTATGTCTATAAAAACACAAACTAGTATTGAAAATGCAAAAAAAAATTACATGTTATGTTGATAATTGCCACTACTTATTTTGATGACTTATTTATTTATTATGCCAGTACTTATTTATTATTACTTATTGTTTATTTATTTATGCCAGTACTTATTTCGGGACATTCTATGCTGTCCCAGTAAAGCAACAGTTAAATAAAACATAAGGTTAAATCTATTATAATTCATTTTGTTATGTATACATATTGTTGCATATTTTATGTGTGTGTTTATTGTATTTATTAAAACTAAGTATTTTGGGGGCAGCTCAGTTATACTGGACATTTTTCTTTCTGTTTACTTATTTCTTACTATGTCTATAAAAACACAAACTAGTATTGAAAATGCAAAAAAAATTACATGTTATGTTGATAATTGCCACTACTTATTTTGATGACTTATTTATTTATTATGCCAGTACTTATTTATTATTACTTATTGTTTGTTTATTTATGCCAGTACTTATTTCGGGACATTCTATGCTGTCCCAAATTAGAGATGTCAGTCATAGTTTAGACAACCTGTGTTCACATTCGAGTTTTGATAAATACTGTGTGATCTCAGCTAAGTGGCTTAACTTCTCCTTATTTTGAAAAACTGGGATGTTATTTTCCACCTTGTGTTTTGATATTTAAATAAGATGAAACATATAAAATGGTTGCATATTATCATCCACCTACTAGGTCAGCAATCAACATTTGTTTTCTACTCTTGCTCTTGACTGCTCAGTAGGGAGCCAACATGGAGCAGAAGAATGGGCAGAGGATCCCCATCAGAGAGAACTGGAATCCAATTAAAGCTTTTAGAAATACCCTAGAGCAAGGTCCCCAGTATCTCCAAGCCCTGGCTTCCTCCTCTGTAAAAATGAAAATAATTGTTCTGCTTCCCTTCTAGGGAAGTAGTAAAGATTATGTGAAATGATGTACATAAAGAATCCAACATAATACGGTGCTGGGCACATTGGAAGGGGTTGATAAATATCAGCTCTTTCTATTTTTGCCAGCTATTAAAGAGCAAACATTTAAATGAAAAATTATATAGTGTACTATAGAGATTGCAAGGATAAAGGGACTAGTGAAGTGAGGGACAGTTGAAGAGTGTTGGAAAGACTTTGTATGAAAACAAAGCAGGCCAAGCGTTATGACTTTGACAGTGAACCAGATAGTACTTGAGCTTCCAGAGCTTCAGAGTGTAACAATGTGCATGCTCCACAGTGCTAGTGATACTATGCATTTAGAATGAATGTGACCTATATATTTCAAAATATAACTTTTTTCTAAAATTATATTTGGTTTAATTTATTTCAGTCACATGTTATTTTTAAGGTTTAAATAAATCTAAAGGATATTGTGAGATTTTCATTTTAATTAAAAAGTGGCATGGGTTTAAAAAACGTGAAGACAAGAGTTTTTGATCTCCTTATGTGGGGGGAAGAAACTTTCAAAGATGAAATACATCCCCATGCAATTTTTTAGTTTTCTATATACAGAAAATATCTGTCCAGAAAAGTCTTTAAATATAGACAACCCACTTATTTTGCAGATGGAGAAACTGAGTTCTAGAAAAGGTCATTGTTTCATCCAGAGTTAACACAGTAACTGAATGAAAAAACTAGAATCTCAGGGTAGCACAATGTTTGCTCTGTCACTGCATGCCTCTGTCTCTGTGCTTTTCTGTTTCTCTCTTGCATATGTGTATATGTGTTTGTAGGTATATGTGCATATAATTGCATATACTTAATAATTATGTGTCTTTGTATATATATTAATTGTGTGTATGTGTTTGTAGGGAGTGTGTAATGGAAAAAAATACATTCCTGACTAAGAAAGGTTATTGGCCCTTACTCTCAAGTACAATGTTTAATAGTTCTCTCTAAAGCTAAGTCAAGGTAGCTCTTAAGAATGCACACTTTATTCCTGGTCATACAAATATTCCTATGTCCGAGTCCCTCTAAAACCATCGCCTCCTTTGTTTGATGCATTTGCACAGCATCTCTATCTGTGGTTTCTCTCTACTAGTCTGGTCCTGAGAGTTCAGGCTTTAAATAATAAAGCAGCAGAGGTTGTGCCTGGCTTGCCAAGTTGCAAGTTGAGAAATTGTAATTTGTATTGATTAGTAAATTCACACTCTTCAAAAGCATATCAGAAAGCCCCACTGGAGTCAGAGTTTCTGCTGTTTTTAGTTTAAGAGCACTCTTGAGAGAAGGAATGTGTTTTCAGTAAGATTAAGTCCTCCATCGCAAAGAAGAATATCCTGAAGCGTTGCTTAAAATAGTCAGCAAAATGCACCAGGCAGAGCTGGCTCACTTTTTTTAGGTAACAAGACTGCCTTTTACCTTCCACTGATTCACAACCACGGAAGCAATCTGAATATCCCAGAGTGGGGAATGGTAGAGTGGCTTCTCCTACTGACAGCAAAAAGATTATTTGGCTGGAAGTTACAAGACCTGCGCGTAGGTTCCCAGTCTGCTGTTTACTAGAAGTGACTAAGGCAAGCCACTGAACTTTCACCTGTAGGAATTTGTTATTAGTGCTAATGCTCAGGCTCTGTCCCAGATCTATCCATTAGGAGCTCTGAGAAGGGGCCCAGAAATCTGTTTTAACCAACGCTACAGGTGATCGTGATGCTCACAATGTCTGGGAGCCACCACCTGGGTAACTACAGGTAAAACGTTTTCTGCCCTCTCGCTCTTGACACTATTCCCCCATATGGCTATGCGGGCACTCTGTACTTTTTTAATAGTACTTTTTACCAGTGCCATTTGCAGTTAATTGTGTGATAATTTAATTGCTCCACAAGGGCAGGGCTGTTTTGGGGGTTAGTTTATCATTGTAATATTAAAGAGGTAAACTGAGGCATGATGAAATTTTTAAAGAGTTCCTTTGTACAAGCACAGATTCATGAATTGGGCAGCTCTAAACCGGAAGTGGTTTGAAAACTCCATGGAGAGAACTAAAGAGATGGGCTTTTATAGGAAGGACACAGAAGTAAAGCAAAGAAAATATTTGATTGTTTACAGTAAACCTTATTTGGAATAAAGCACTGAAAAGTCCCTAGTGATATAAGTTAGTTGGCTGCTTCTGATTGCTTGAGCTAAAGGTTTTTTTTTTTTTTTTCTTTAATATAGGCATTTACAAGAAATAGTTTGTATTAACTTTTGCTTACGTTTGCAAATCAAGCAAGGTTAGGGTCACTGATGAGGTCTAACTGGTTTTGTCTACTCAGGGATTCTTCAGGCCTGGCCTCCGTTTTAATTTAATACTTTTGTAGGAGGAACATAAAAACCATTTGCTATATAAGTGAAAGTTAATGACCTCGAACAAATCACGTGAACTTGCTGAGACTCAATCTACTTCTCTTTAAAATGGACACAATAAAATATACCTTGGATGCTGGAGCATAAGTAAGCTACAGGAAAATAAATTCAAATCTCAATAAACAAACTCTGTCTTTCATTAAGCCCATATGTCCCACACACACACACACACACACACACGCACGCACGCACGCACCCCACAAACACATGTATGGATACTTTAAAAAGTTCATGGAAAGATTCACATTATTTTTAATTCTGTTTTTCCACTAACTCTTTGAAGAACCCTCATATATAAATGGTACTTAATTTCTCACTGAAAACTCCATTTTGCTGCTGGATGTTTAAGTTAATCTCAGTATTTCTTGTGTTTCCTCTCCAACGGTGGGGTGAACGGCCCTTCTAGCATTTTATGAAGTGCCAAAGTGGTATTGTGTGGGCTCAGGGAGCTATCTGGTCCTCTGATTTTAGGATACAGAGCAAGCTGCTGAAATGCCCATGTATCAACACACACTCTGCCCCTTCAACATCTGGTGGTCTCGGCTGCTTCCGTGAGCTTTTTACATCTTGAAAGTCTGTCTGCAAGGTTTGCATGGTCCTATCTGCCCAGGCCCAACTGTATTCCTGTTCTTGAGTCTCGCCTGCTCTCCAGGCACTGCCAGGACACAGTAGTCATCTGCTCTGGAACCCAGACATCTCTGCTTCAATCTCTCACATTCCTTCAGCCCATGGGAATCTCTTTGTCAGTTCAGGATAATCTTTTCCTCTTTCATGTTTCAGCCTGATGTGATAGCCGTGCCCCTGGATTTTCTTTCCCTTGCTTTGGGATCGTTCATTTCCTCTCCAGTAACAAATTCTTTCTCCATTCCAGGACTTAGGTTTTTAGAAACAAAAGCAAGGATAACTCGCAGGTGGTTCTAATTTTTTACCCTTCCCCTGAGACAGTTCATCCCTCTCCTGAGACAGAGTGCTCAAAGATTACTCTCCGAGGTGGGGAAAAATACAGTCATCAAAATAGTAGCCTTCCGCACTAGTGGTTCTCATTCGGGAACATTTGCCCTCCAAAAGACACTTGGCAATATCTGGAGACATTTTTGATTGTCACAACTAAGGAAGGCAGTGTTCTTCTGGCACTAGAGGACAGAGGTAATGGATATCACCAAACATTCTACAGTGCATGAGACTGCCCCCACAAAAAAGAGTTAACAGGTGCAAAATTTCAGGTCTTTTGCCAAAGTTGGAAAAACCTCCTCCACAGGAAGCTATGCACAAAGCAGGTGTTCAAGAAATGACTGTTGACTTTAAATATTGGTTTCTTCCATTCATGATGTCTTTGTAGCCTTGGCAAGTTGTAGAGACTTTAGTTTTGTTTTGTCACTAACATTAGCATGGGACATTGGTCTCTAGACTTCTGTACTCCTAGTGAGCAGACTTACATGGCACATGTCTAAGTTGATTTTCCTGACTTAAAAGCCATGCATTTCATTCTCTGTGTTTATTCCAGTTGCACATTAATTTATCAGGTACCATTGAGTACTACTTCCTAGAGAAAAAGTGGGACTGAATTTTGACCTTGACTTTTATATATTCACAGTTAAATGAAAGAAGGAAATAAACATACTACAAGGGTATAGTATGATGAGATAGGTAAGAGAGCTAAGTACAGAGTGCTGCTGAAGCAGAGAGAGAAAACTACTGAATACCATGTGAATGTGCCAGGGGAAAAGACACAGCAGGAGCACGTCAGTGGGATAGGAGGAAGAGATGACACTGAATTGGGGTAAGTAGAAATTTTAAACTAGGAAAGTGAGGCGTAGGATATGACAGGCAAAGTATGGTGTACCCAACTCTGACAAGACATGAGGAAGATGGTTAGGGGTGGGAGGGCAGCCCACAAGTGTGTGGAAGTCAGTGCAAAATGGGAATGCAGGGCCTTTTGTTCAAAAAGTGGGGAAGGGGTGCCATTAAAGGTACTAAAGCGTAAAAGTCTTTCCTTTCTTCTGCAGTCTTTCTCTCAACCTGTCATGGTGGTTTTTATTTGCTGTTTAATGTTAAAGCAGCTGTGCTGTAGGTTAGGGTAGAGCAGGAGAAGTTGAAGCCTGAATAAGTGGAAATAGCTGGTTTAAAGTGTCTGGGAACCTCAGTGGAAGGTGATAGGGTGGGCATTTAAAGCTACTAGCCATGAGGTAATCTGAGAGAGAGAATTTATAGAATGGGAAAAATAATTGAGTGAAGAAGACATAAAACTGAACAAGGGGGAGAAGTAGGTTTGATGAGAAGAAAGTTCAGCTTTCCAACCAAATTTTCTTTTTTTAAAAGCTATGGATTGGGTTTAGCCTGTCTATAGCTGAAGTAGGCCCTTGTTTTTTTTTTCTTACAAAATTTAAAAATTTTAAGTATAGAAAAACTAATGCTTAGTACTATGTTTCTTGCAAAAGATGTATAACCATCTAATGCACTGATAAATCTGGATTGTAATTTTGCAATCATAAAGTCATTTAAACATCACAGTTTAGAAGTGAAAAAAACTTTTAAAATCTTATATAAAAATATTATTTTACTTATTCCCTTTCACTATCTATGGATCAACAGTCATATTTTTATATTGTTGAACCAGTAGTATACATGCCCCTCTTTTTTTTAACTTAACATTATCTGTAAATATTTTCTATTTGGTTACATAGTCTTAAATCTTCATTTTTATGGGTATATGATGTTCCATTGAATAGATGAATTATGTTTCTTAGGAATTTATTAATTTTTAAATTGAAATGTATTGGTTGTATATATTTTTGGGGTATGTTTATATTTTAATGCATGTTTACAATATGAATGATCAAATCAGGGCAGTTAGCAAATTCATTATCACAGAAATTTATTTTTTCCTCATGCTGAAAACACTTGAACTACTCTCTTCTAGCCATTTGAGAACATGTGATAAATTATTATTATTTATAGATGTCTGGCACTACTGTACACCACTAAGATTTATTTTTCCTATCTAGCTGTAATTTTGTGTTCATTAACCAACCTCTCACTATCCCCTTCCTGCTTCTCCTTCCCAGACTCTAGTAACCACAATTCTATTTTCTACTTCTATAACTTGAACATATTTATTTATGATTTTAGTTCCCATATATGAGTGAGGACATGTGGTATTTATCTTTCTGGGCCTGACTTATTTCACTTAACATGTCTTCCAGACTTATCCATGTTCCTGTAAATGTCAGGATTTCATTCATTTTCATGGCTGAGTAGTATTCCATTGTGCTTATATACCACATTTTCTTTATCCATTCATCTGTAAATGGACACCTAGGATGATTTCGTATCTTGGGTATTGTGAATAGTTCTGCAATAAACATTCAGGTGCAGAAACCTCTTTCGTAAGGTAATTTCCTTTCCTTTGGATAAATTTCCTTTGGATTGCTGGGTCATATGGTAGTTCTATTTTTAGTTTTTTTGAGTAAACTCCAAATTCTGTTTTCTGTAATGGCTATACTAATTTACAATCCCACCAACAGTTTATAAGGTTTCTCTTTGTTCTCATCCTTGCCAGCATTTGTTATTTTCTGTTTTTTGGATAATTGTCTAACTGGGGTGAGATATCTCAATGCAGATTTGATTTGCATTTCCCTGATGATTAGTGATATTGAGCATTTTTTTCATATACCTGTTGGCCATTTGTACATCTTCTTTTGAGAAATGTCTGCTAAGGTCATTTGGCCATTTTTAATCAGATTTTATTTTGTGTGTGTTTGTGGTTAAGTTCCTTGTATATACTGGATATTAATCTCTTAATAGTTTGCAAATATTTTCTCCCATTGTGATGGTTGAATGGTTTACAGATATTTTTTGGATAGTTTGGAAGTATCTTCTCTCATTCTGTTGGTTGCCTCTTTACTCTGCTGATTGTTTCTTTTGCTATGCAGATGCTTTTTAGTTTGATGTAGCCCCATTTGTCTATTTTTTGCTTTTGTTGCCTATGTTTTAGATATATTCTCCATAAAATTTTTGCCCTGACCAATTTGTTAGAATGTTTCCCCTATGCTTTCTTCTAGTAGTTTTATAGTTGCAGCTCTTACATTTAAGTCCTTAATCCATTTTGAATTGAGTTAGATATGTGGTGAGAGATAGGGGTCTAGTTTCTTTCTTTTGCATATGGATATCTAATTTTCCCAGCAACATTTATTGAAAAGACTGTGCTTTCCCAATATAGTTTCCAGGTGCCTTTGTCAAAAATTAGTTGGCTGAAGATACATGGATTTATGAGGGGGTTCTCTATCTGTTCCATTGGTCCATGTGCTTATTTTCATGCTGGTACCATACTGTTTTGATTACTATAACTTTGCAGTATATCTTGAAGTCATGTAGTGTAATGCCTCCAGCCTTGTGCTTTTTGCTCAGGATTGCTTTGGCAACTTGGGATCTTTTGTGGTTCCATAAGAATTTTCGAATTATTTTTTTCTATTTTTGTGAAGAATATCATTGGTCTTTTGATATGGATTGCATTGAATCTGTATATTGCTTTAGGTAGGATAGTCATTTTAATGATATTGATTCTTCTAATCCATGAACATGAAATGTCTTTTCATTTTTTTGTGTCTTCTTTAATTTATTTTATCAGTGTTTTGAAGTTTTCATTGTAGAGATTTTTACCTCCTTGGTTAGATTTATTTCTCATTATTATTATTATTTTTTGTGGGGGTTAGCTATTGTAAATGGGATTGCTTTCCAGATTTCCTTTTCTACTAGTTCATTGTTGGTGTATAGAAACACTACTGATTTCTGTATGTTGATTTCGTATCCTGCAACTTTATTGAATTTCTTCACCAGTTCTAACAGTTTTTTGGTGGAGCCTTTAGGTTTTTCTACATATAACATCATGTTGTCTGCAAACAGGGACCATCTGGTTTTTTAAAGCCTTTCCTGATTTGGGGAAAATTGAGTTTGTCTTCTTGACATTCCTGACTACATATACAGTTTCAGAAAACTTTGGATTTTCATACATATAATTTATCCTTCTTTTATTTAAGCACTCTTCTGCAAGTGACTTTGTTGGGAGGTGGTAAGGTGATATACCACTCGTATAAAATGAAAACAATGCAGAACGAGAAACATTATTATTAATAAAACAAAAATCAACAAAACAAAACAAACAAACCAAAAGGATGAGCTCCAACTCTGCTATGAACATAAGCTAAGTTTAAAATAGCAAGAAGAGTCAACTCAACTCATGGCAGGTCTTTGAAAACAATCCCATTAATGAACATCACCAATGTTGTTAGCAACATCTCTAATGAAACAGCATGGTCCAATGCTCCAAGGTGTTTTAATCATCAATTTTACAAAAAAACACTTCAATATTACAGAAAACAAATTACCACAAAATTACACTGAGTTATAGTTTTCAGTGCAGCTTCTATAGTTGAACCCATTACCATTTGATGGGGCAATTTTTTCTTAGTGTAATTAGCCAGTTCAGGCTTACTAAAGCACATTTGTCATGCCCCAAAGATAATTGTTTCACAGAGGAGAAAGGGGAAAAGATTCAAAAGAATGAAGGCAGAAAGCCCAAGCTTGATGCATGAAGAAGGTAAACAGTTTAGAAAAAAAATCTATATTGGTTGCTTGCACAAGTATTCACTGGAACAGTATCTGAGAGTACAAGGTCATATTTAAGTGGCAATAATACATCTGAAATAGTTCATTTAACATGAAAAAGCAGTATTACTGAGTCCAAGGCAGCTATCAAAACTTGTTTAACTGCTTCAGAACAAAATATTGAGAGGCAAGGGTTTAAAGTGAATGCCCATTTATTCAATTTTTCATCAAATGAAAATCCTGTTTATGCAAGTTAAGATCTTTGAATTAGACTTTTGTCAATGCCATACATTTCATCAGCAGCAGTTATTTTTGAAGTACTGAGCTATTCAAGATTTGAAAATTGAGGATTTGCCTTTTAATGGGGAATCTACATCTGCATTTCATCGTAAAGATGAAACATATCCCCGAGTTATTCTGTGAAAATGGTTGGCATATTTATTTACTTATTTTCAGTTATGGACACTTAACAAAATAAAAATAAAAGATTATTGCTGATTTATTTTGAGAATCAAAAACTTCAGGAAAAGTAAGTGTATACTTCATTCTCAGGGGACAGCTGGTAAAAATCCAGAGGGTTGCAAGGATTTTATAAGGTTTTCCTTATCCCTTACCCCTTTTTATCCTTCAAAAAATCAAGAAGCAGCAATATGATAGTGGTGGTACTAAACTTATGTAACACACTTTCCTTGCTTAATAAAAAATACCAAAACCTTTTAGGAATTTTACCCATAAATAAAGAAGAAATCACTCCAAGCTCAGATATATTGCTAAATTTCCTCTTTGGTTTTGTAATCTGCTGTTCTTGTGTTTGGCCATGATCCAAAAAACACTATAAACATTTAGGTAATTATTATTTCATTTTCTCATTAGGAAAAAATGGTGCACTTGAATCAGAGTATTAAATCAGACACGTATTTTCTGTTCACTTATCCATTTGCAACTCCAAAGCCCAAAATGTATACACATAGATAGTTTTATGAGACTACAAGTTCTAAGAGTTTCTGTCATAAGCAGTCTGTTTTATTTGGAGGATATTGAGCTTCCATTGACACTAGCACCCAGGACAAGGAATCTTACCAGAAAAATCTAGAGAGCCTTACCTGTGAGATGTATCAGTCAGCAACTAATGCCTTAGGAATCACCCTAAACCTATTGGCTTAAAATAAATGCTTATTTAGCTCATGGTTCTGTGCATCAGTAAATCAGACTGAGGTTAACTAATTTGTTCTTAGGTTTGCTTATTCATGCATTTGCAGTCAGTTGCTGAGTTAGTATGGGAATGAGGTGGAATATGTAAAAGTGAGGGGAATACAATGTAGGAAGACTACCTAAACCAGGCTTTGATGTTATCAGGAAAGATCTCTTTTAGGGATTAGCAATTAGATCAAATCTTTAAAAATCAAAAAGAATTAACTGGGAAAATGAGTAGAAATGGGATATAGGACATATCTCAGGCAAGGGGAAGAGTGTTTGAGAAGGAATAAAGGAACTCTCTATATCTAAGGACTTCATTTTTCCGTAAGACCAGTACCTTTTTTTTTTTTTTTT
>NW_007729948.1:116424-118197 GCF_000696425.1 Galeopterus variegatus | reverse complement strand
TTTTTTTTTTTTTTTTACTTCCTTTCTTCTTGAAACACACACACACGCACACAGACACATCAGAAAAGCATCCTTGAGCAAAGCATCTGTCCCCTCCTTTCCCTTAGTCTCAGACTGGCTTCAACTATCTCTATACCTTCTTTTCGGTTCTATCTCTGCAATTTCGAGTGACTTACAATGACTGACATAAACTTGGGGCAGAAAACAAAAGGAACAGAAGTGGGGGTGCTATATACTGCTTTCTTTTTCTTTGGGGGCACTCATTTCTATGGAAGATGACTCCTTGTTGGATTGGAGAGTTAGCTTGTCCAAATTCATAAGAAATATAGACTAGGACTGAGAGGTGTGAAGAGGAATTAGCTGGAAATAGGCGCCAGACACCATTTGGGGGTAATGAAAATGTTCTAAAACTTGATTCTGGTAATGGTTGCACAACTCCAGGAACTTACTAAAAACATAGGATTTTTACACATTCAATAGGTCACATTTATGTTATGTAATTATACCATAGCAAAGCTGTTAAAAAAATAAAAGAAATATAGAGAGACCACCATAGGCTGTTGCTATTTACATTCTAGACATTTCCACTAGTCTAATTTTAATGCTTTCGTAGAATAATTTCTGTGCTTTCTATTACCTTATCCAATCTAGCTGAACTAAGTCAGTGAACTCCAAACTATCACATTTCTTCTAGAGATAGCTACTTTCTGCAATGAGGAACTTTTTGTCCAATAGTTTTGGGGTAAGTAAGAACAAGGATACTAACAGAGAAACCTGTGTCGTGTGCCTGTCATGGGAGAGATTTTCTTCTAGGTGTTGATTACTTAGCAATGAACAAAATATACACAAATCTTTTGTCATTGAAATTATACCATATATAATTCATTTATTAGTTTGTAACATTTGCAAAATATGTGTAGAAAGTTTGGATCCATGTTGTCATATATACTATTAAAATTTGTCCCATCTCCAAACTTTTCTTTAGAAATAAGAGTAGAGAGGGGCACTTTAGTGGTGTGTGTTCTAGTATCTCTACCACAAATTGGATTTTATTTCTAATCTTTTCTATTCTCTTGGTGTGTGTTTATGGAGGGAGTTCATTTGTGTGTCTATGTGAAAGAGAAAGAGAAAAAGAGAGATAGACAGATGTGCAGATTGTTTGGGTAGAAAGAGAGAGGTAAGTCATGTTATGACTAAAAAATTGTTACCAGCAGCATTACCTCTTGTATAAAGCATCTTCAAATCAGGGCTCACTTGCGTGCCAGAAGCTATATTTTGGAAGCAAGTTGAGACATGGGAAAGAGAGATAAATTAGTTGAGAATAAAAAAAGTTCAGAAGGCCAAATCTCCAGTTAGGAAGCAAGGGGGTTTTAGAGGTTGTACGACACGATTTCTCAACAGCAGCACTACTGCCTATTCTAAGCAGGAGTGTTGTGCACTGTAGGATGTTATCTAGCAGCACCCCTGACTTGATGCCAGTGCCCCTTCCCTACACTTGTGACAATCAAAAATGTCTCCAGACATAGCTGAATGTCTTCTGAGAAGCAACTATCACCCCTCCTGCCCCACTCTTCCCATCCCATTGAGAACTACTGGGGTAGAATGAAGAGCTGTGTATTAGCCACCCCATCCGGGGGTTCCCTTTCCATGGTTTCATTTACCTGCCATCAACTGCAGTTTGAAAATATGCAATGGTTCAGCTGGTGAGAGCGTGGTTCAGCTGGGGTTCGATCCGTGTACTGGCCAGCCACCAAAATATATATACATATATAT
>NW_007729948.1:113514-115342 GCF_000696425.1 Galeopterus variegatus | reverse complement strand
GTTTATAAATTAACCTTTAATACAGGTATATCTATGTATAGGAAAAAACATAGTATATGTAGGTTTCAGTATTACCTGTGGTTTCAGACATTTACGAGAGGTCTTGAAATATATCCTCCATGGATAGGGGGAGACTACTGTAGCCGATTGTAGGGTCACCATGTGTCCAGGTTTTCCGGGGAAAGTCCTGGTTAACACCTGTTATCCTGGCACACATTATTACTAGTGACTCCTTTTACTTTCAAAATTGTCATGCTTTGTAGTAGGAACTGGATGAGTCTAATAATAGATCACTTTCTTCCAATATGCATTGTGACTTAATGAAGGAGTACAGAGGCTCTTGCAGTACAGTGGCTAGAGAGCTTGGTTTTTCCATGGTGTTTCTCTTCCATTAGGACAAACAGGAGTTGGCTTTGTTAGCTTTGGGTCAGGAAGTGTTCATTTTGGATTGCCCTTCTTCTGAAAGCCTAAACACCTTTCCTCTTAGCAGAAATATGTGCTGTGGGCCACATCGGTAAATACTCACTGTATATCTATCTTTGTTGTTCTCTAACATCTTACCATTTTTAAAGATACAGGCTAAATTCACTCATGTTTGCATGACCGGGTTCAATCTAGAGATTTCAGTCTAGCATTAAAGATCTGTTTGGTGAGATNTTCTCTAACATCTTACCATTTTTAAAGATACAGGCTAAATTCACTCATGTTTGCATGACCGGGTTCAATCTAGAGATTTCAGTCTAGCATTAAAGATCTGTTTGGTGAGATCCCAAATCTATAAAAAAAGGAGCTAACTTAGCATGATGACAGCCTCAAAGACTCAGTTATAGTAATCCATTTATTCATTCACTCATTGATTTCACAAATATTTAGTCAGCACCTACAATGTATTAAATATTGAACTAGGAGCTGAACCCTCAAAATGAAAAAAGTATGACATTTGCTCTAGAGAATCATATCTCCTAATAAAATAGATTAACAGGAACAAATAATCCAAAAACATGTGGTTATTTCTCTATTTAGATTTAATGCCAAGTGCAATGAGAAGACTATAAGGGAACAAGAATTCTACCTACGTAGGGGAAGGAATAGTCAGGTTAAGGATTGGGTGGTGGGGGGATCATTACAAATAGACGTGCTCTAAGATTCCTTGGGGCCTTTCTTTTTTTTTCAAGGTTGAGCTGTCATAAAATCTCCTTTTGGGAGCCTCAGAGGATGTAGGCAAGATGCACTATGCCACTTTCAGGGATTAATTAGTTAACGCCTCTAAGCACTCTTGCAGATTTGTGTAGTCATTAAGGGATACAGACTAAACAACCTAAGACTGTACGGTGCTAAATGCCAAGAGCCTAGGACAAAAATTAGAAAAAGGCACTGGTCTAGAAGCACACATTTCAGTCATAAGTGTAAGACACAATGACTGAAGGTTCTGATTCCATAGGCCAAATACTAGATCCTTCTATCAGCTGGGTTCCATGATTTAGTAATAAAATGTAAGGTGTTGAAACCTGTTGTCCTTATGGCTTATGGGATAAGAAGTCCTGGTCCAGGTGAATTGTTGCTAATCCATACAGGTGTTTTATCCTTCTTCATTCTTCTATTAAAGACCTTTGTCTAGGATTGCTTTATTTTTTCATAAAATTAAAATAGTAAATTTCCAGGGTTATATTTCCATTGCTATTTGCTTTACTGCTCTGAAGCAGGAAAATAAAGATAAACTGGAAGAAAATAAAAGAAAATGAGTACGTGGACAGGGAAGCTGAGATTTGTATTCAGTGTTGCCTATTTTATATGTGATTCATTGGGATATAATTTTATAAGCAGAAAA
>NW_007729948.1:105568-111994 GCF_000696425.1 Galeopterus variegatus | reverse complement strand
TAAAAGAAAATGAGGATGTGGGCAGAGAAGCTGTGTCTGATTTCTCCTCCTATGACACCTACTTATTTCATTTTCTTGTTCTCTCTTTCTTTTTCACTCATGTATGCATTCGTGGGCTAGAAACCTGAGATTTTCTTAAGTGTATTGTGTTTGCTTTCTTTCTTTCATGCACTGTGCTGAAAAGTGCTGACTGTGCTGCCAGGAAATATGGACAAGAGAAGCCCTGGCCTTGGGGTCATCCTTTGGAGGAGACCGCTCTGGTCCTCCTTTGCTCATGTCCCAGTCCCCAGGGTGAGGAGTCTTGCAGCCAACAGGACCCTCATAGACAGCATGCACCCTTCTTAGACAACACTCCAACATTAGGGACCCTAGAGATGGTGCACACCCTTCTGGGGCATGCACAGGCCTCTTCATTACTGTTTGTGCCCCTCCATAGTCAACATGGCCAAGATTAATTTGCAGGAGGCTGGAGCAGAGGATGTGGAAGGAACTTAGATAAGTGAGACATGTTTGCATGTCTGGTCACACATGTCCTGTTGGTGTGGGGAGGAGCCAGGGTAGAAAGAAAGGGAAAGTTGCAGACCAAGAATTAAAGCCAGCTCCACCCTTCCTTTGACCTCAAGTTCCCGCCCCCATTTCTAAGGCAGCTGAGAATTCTAAATTTAAATCTAGATCAGCACAAGGAGACATTTGTCAAGATGGGAGGCTTGAACACATTTTATTTCACAGTTGGTTAGGTTGATTTATAATTTTAAAATGTTTATCCATATGGTGTTTGGGTCTGCATTTGTACTATTGTCCAAGCTCTTCAACTCTTATGGGAAAGTCTGATTGCTGCCTTCCCTCAGGTCAGGTTTGTTCCTGTTGTCACCTCTAGATGTATTTAGAAACATGAGCTCTCTGAGCAACACCGCAATGAAGTAAATATGTTCAGGATACATGTGCACCTATTAAGACAGATTTTTATGTCAAAGTTTCTGGGCTCACTTTCTTCATTGTTGGACCCTGACTCCATTATCCTCACTGTCTCATTATCTCCTTTATAAAAAGGAAATAAAAAANTGTGCTAAATGATTTACATCTATTATCACAGTTAATTCTTGCAACAACCAGATGACTGTATCGTTCCATTATACAAGTAAGAAAACTGAGGCTTTAGAGTATGTACCTTGCCCAAGTCACAAAGCTAGTATGGAACAATTAATTAATTCATATATACATGCTTACATTACTCTACTGTACACATTTCTGTGTCAGTAAATTACTGAGCTACTTTTATCCAGTAGCCATATCCCATAAATTCAGATAGGGGCATTGAGAAAACCTAACAAATAACAGCAGCCACCCTTCGCTGATCATTTATAATGTGCCAACATTGTGCTAAATGATTTACATCTATTATCACAGTTAATTCTTGCAACAACCAGATGACTGTATGGTTCCATTATACAAGTAAGAAAACTGAGGCTTTAGAGTATGTACCTTGCCCAAGTCACAAAGCTAGTATGGAACAATTAATTAATTCACCCAGGATACATTTATTGCAAATGTATTGAAAACCTTTCATATCTCATGTCCTGGGCTAGGTGTTCCCTGTTTGTTGGATAAATGGAAAACAAATCAATTATTTATGGAACTTACTGTCATGTAGAAGGCTTAGGATTTTTCCAGAAAATCAGAAGAGAAGCATTGAATTTAGACCTGGGGGTAGCAAATTTCTGAAGAGGCTTTCATGTAGAGTCAAACTCTGAGTGTGAGAAAAAGAGACAGGTTTTACCTAAGACTGAAAAAGTGAGGACAGACTTGTCAGGCATCAGGAACAGATTATGCAAAGTAAAGGAGTCATGAATGTAGCTGGAGGGTATAGAGAGTGGTAATTACTTTCCTATGGTCAGAGGGGCTAGACAGGGGAAACAGATGAGGCTAAAGCACCTAAGAGAAGATAGAGAGCATTAAAGAAAGTCTTCATGATCTAGAAAACACTAGACACACCAATGGGTTTTGTCTTTATAGGTTTATAGTTGTATAGAACATTACTGCAGGAAGAACACCTGAAATCTCACCATTTGCTAGAATATCTGAAAGAGGAAGAAAAAACACTAGACACACCAATGGGTTTTGTCTTTATAGGTTTATAGTTGTATAGAACATTACTGAAGGAAGAACACCTGAAATCTCACCATTTGCTAGAATATCTGAAAGAGGAAGAAGTAAGACCTGGATATTTTAAATGACTTTCTCAATCTGAGAGCACAGAAGTAATGGAGTGCTATTCTCCTGAATTCTCAATACCAAGGATATTGTTTTCACCTTTGAGACTATTATTTTATTTTACCTTAATTATCCTAAAAATGCACTTAAATCCAAATGAATGAATATTCTCTAACTGCAGAATGGACTTTAGTGAATATATTGCTGTAGAACAATGTGGTATATTTACACAATGGAATACTACTCTGCCATAGAAAAGAATGAAATTCTGCTATTCGCAGCAACATGGATGAACTTAGAGAAAATCACGTTAAGGGAGATAAGCCAGGCACAGAAAGAGAAATACCACAGGTTCTCACTCATAAGTGGGAGCTAAAAAAGAAACAAGTAAAATAAAAAAAAGAGAGAGAGAGAGAGAAGAAAGATACAACAATACAATAATCTGCTGAACTTTTGAAAGGAGAGAACAGAATCAAGGTACCAGAGATGGGAAAGGGGAGGAGGGGGGGTAAGGGAGAAATTGATAAAGGGCCGTGAAGAACGATTACATTGCATATTGTTGAATATACTAATTATCCTTATTTGACATCACATGTTGCACATAGGTATTGATATTCAACTCTGTACCCCACAGATATGTACAATCAACTATCTCACAATAATAAAATAAAATAAAATAAAAATGTGGGTAGACTAGGAAAATGACAGTTAATCCAATTTGCAAAATATTCTTATAAACATTTTGTTTTCAATTGTCATCTCACTTGTTAAATATAAAATACTATCATAAGGACAAATATTATTTGCATGCATAGTGTAATAGAACATGTGTTTCTGGAAAGATGATTGAATTCTTATGCTAACATCAAGCCATCTCTAATTTTCCCTTTTGCATCATTCCTATCTTAATGGTGGTCTCAATTCTAGGACCAATTCTAATACTATATGGAAGGGACTGAGTGTTGACGTTTTAGGTTGACATCCCAATTTAAATAGCCAGAACTTAGTCTCATTCCCTAAACCAGGCCCCTACCTGGATTCCACTTCTGATAAATGGCCCCCCATATTATGACATAGGGTTGTCCTTTCCTTTCTGATGTTGTATTCAGCTTTAAGCCCCAGCCTGTAATTTAACTCCACTTTCTTTCTATAGATATTATAGGTCCAGTCATCTTGTATCTGTAAGCATACATACCTATGGATGAGCTGTGAGCCCTTTCCACCTGCTGGACCATAACTACACTTTTCCTGATGACTGCTGATATAATGAGTTATCACCCGCTGTTACTCTTTCTTTCAGATAGTGTTCAGCTGGATAGGCAGGGGTTAATTCTGGCACCTAAACCTGGGCCTGGACCCTTAGTGTCTATTCCAGGCTGGTAAAAAAGTCCTGACATTTTCCAGCATGTTGTTTGCAGCTTCAATTAGCAATAGTATATTTCATTAAAAAAAAAAATTTTTTTTAAAAAGTTATATTCCCCGTAGGAACATAATTGCGGCTGCTTGTGCCTGATTAATATTGAACAATTAGCAGGTAGCATATGTCCTATAGTGTAAGACTGATAATCCTTTGTTAAAGAAGGAAATATGGAATCGTAAGTCTAAGGAGGTAACAAGGAGATTATGTGGTAAGAGTCCTTCAGGAGGAAGTTAGGTTTCCAGGAGCCCACTTTCTGATGAAGTAGTCAGCTAGATCTGGAGACCGTTCACCTATCCAAAGAGCACAGATGTGCCAGTGCTCTAGAGAAAGTTCTGTTTGCCAAGTGACTTGGAAAATCTGCTAGACTCCCCTTTTCTTCTTAAAATTGGGCTTCTCATTTTGCACAACTCTCATTCTTCATAAGAACAAGTTGCCAAAGACACCTGAAGGCCACACTCTGGGGAGATGTTCAAAGCCACAGGAAATGCTTAAAGATCTATAATTGTCAGGAAGAACAGATGGAAACACAGTATAATGGAAAGGTTAGGACCGGATACTGTTTTATTTAGAAAGAGCCTCTGAGCCAATTTCTAATTATAGATAAAGCAAAACAGTATAAAGAGACATCATCAGGCTGGGAGGCAGGAGTCCTGTGTTCCAGTCACATCTCTCCCTGTAATTGGTTCTAAAAGGTGCCCTTGGCTAAGTCATTTGAGCTGTCTTGCCTCAGCTTGTCCACCTGTTTATTGAAGGGAATTAACTGTTTTATGTTTTATGGTGCTATACATTGTTGTATGAAGAATTCTGTTCTATGAGAGTGCATGAACATTCTCTATAAATATTAATAGTCAACAGTGAAAGTCACAATATGAACAAAGAAAGTACAACTAAAAATTTTTAAAAAGCAAACATGCTTTAACATTTGTGAGCCATAAATATCAGTACGCATTTTAGCTTTTACTTTTGTGATTCAAATGTATTCAGACATCACAGTGTCATAGCTTTATGCCTTATTTAAAATTCTCATTCTCTTACAATCTTTTTTTCTAAACAACAGCTGGGATGATCTTCCTGGTGCCTAAGTAAGACCATTTTAATCTCCTTTTTAATATCCTCCCCTCTCCCCCATGAATCTTGGTTGCTATTAAGACAAGATTAAAGAACCTTATCATGACCTCTACACCCACCTATATAGACAGTACCTTGCAACCCACTCTCAACTCATTACCTGTAAGTTCAACTACAAGACTCTTCTTGACACCTTTCAAATAAACCCAAATCCATTCCCTACTGGGGATTGTTGTCCATGCTGTTTTTTCTGCCTGGGATGCCTTCTCTGAGATCTTGGCATCACTGGTTTAACCACATTATTCAAGTCTCAGCTTCATATTTTCCCAAAGAGACCTTTTGCGAACAGTCTGGCTAATGTAATGCCCATTGTTGAGTCCTCTTTACCCCAATTTCCCATTTTCTTTCTACAAAACATCCACTTCTAGCTCACGTGATATTTTTGGCTCTATAATTACTATTTATCTTGTGACCCAGATATTGGCAAGGTCTTTACTTAGTTCACTGATGTGTCTTCAATGTTCAGATTAATGCCCCACATGTAGTTGTCACTCCCGAAATATTCATCAAATGATTGAATACTTCCATAGAAGGTAATTTGGCTCTATAGTCCAGACAGATCCTATGTATGCTGTTTCTAGAAGCCGTAATTAAATATAATTAAATATCCTCTATTACTACCATTAATGTAATTTTATTCTAATTTGGTTATATATTCATAAGGCTCTTTAGGTACAAAAGAGGGAACATTAGAGATACTATTTATATACGTACATCAGAATTTTAATGATAGTCTTTTTTCAATTTTATTTGTCTTAATTTTTTTGAGGTACAGTGTGTTGTTTTGATACAATAATAGTTTTAAGATTTACAGTTTTGCATCAATGAAAAAAAGCACTACAGAAAATTCTATAGAAAACTGTATATCCAAAGTATTGCTTATTTAAAGTTCTTATTTTTCTTTTAAAAAGTCCTCGAAGGTTTTTTTTTTTTCTTTTTTCATTTCCTTATTTCTTACTTTATTTCTTTTATTTAATAAATCAGAGATTTGATTACATTTTACCCTTTTCTGGCACATTCAATATTCACAATGGCTGGTAGTACATAGAACAATCTATTTAAGTCTTTGGTGGTCTTAAAGATATGAGAACAAAAAGTGTCCTTAGAGAAATGTTATAGAGAAAACGGATCAGATCCCAGAGAGATAAGATGGGCATAAAATAGACGCAAAATATATATTGAACCACTATGATGGAGTAAGAGGCACCTCTGTATCTTGAATGAATGAACAATTTCCCCCCCCATAACATACTTATTAGATGTTTTCTTCACTTCCTAAATGGTGGTGGCATTTCAGGTTTAGGGAAAGAAAAGAAAATCCTTCCGGATGGAGGGACATATACAGCCATCTTACAGGGTCTAAAAGTTCAACTAGCCTGTCCTCAGAGTGTGACTGTTCTGTGGGTAGAACCAACTTTTGTCTCAGCACAGTGAAAGTTTTTGATGCAGGCTTTGTGTTGGTTATGTTAAGTCCTCCATCCAGAGAACTCTAGCTCTTCTTGCTACTTTGAAGCCTGTTTCATCTAATTTTAACTTGTAAGTATTGATTTACCTCCCGCATAATAATGATTTGTATTCAAACTAGGAAACTACAAACATGAATAGAAAAAAAAAAATCCATCCACAATTATACCACTTAGGCATTGTGCTATTTTGGTACATGCTTT
>NW_007729948.1:97470-105341 GCF_000696425.1 Galeopterus variegatus | reverse complement strand
TCTTCTTGCTACTTTGAAGCCTGTTTCATCTAATTTTAACTTGTAAGTATTGATTTACCTCCCGCATAATAATGATTTGTATTCAAACTAGGAAACTACAAACATGAATAGAAAAAAAAAAATCCATCCACAATTATACCACTTAGGCATTGTGCTATTTTGGTACATGCTTTCCTAGTACTGTTATATACATATGGA
This sequence comes from Galeopterus variegatus, assembly GCF_000696425.1. Taxonomy (NCBI): domain Eukaryota; kingdom Metazoa; phylum Chordata; class Mammalia; order Dermoptera; family Cynocephalidae; genus Galeopterus; species Galeopterus variegatus. Next base: position 105,143 of record NW_007729948.1, on the reverse strand, counting down.
TATATATGAATATATTTATTTGTAGTACATGTATATTATGTACATGTGACTATTTATGTATATGTTTATATACATGCAGATATACAATATGGGCATATTTATATGTATATATTATGTATATGTAATATATAAATGTATGTATATTTATATGCACATATTTTATACAATGTTATCATATTGTACAAATTCATTTGTAACTGGTCTGATTTATTTTCAGTCAGTAAACATGTTTTATGTCTATAAATTTTCCTCAACAACATGATTTTAATGATTGCTTAGTATTTATTTCACTATGTGGATGTATCATTATTTCTTGAATTTGACCAGTTTTGATAGTTTCGTAAAATATTATGAAGATTTGATTTTTACAGAGTTCCATTAAGCACATATTGGATAAAAGATAGCAGTCTATTTTTATTAAATCCTCAGTAGAGGGGGTGTTGAGTTCACAATAATTGCTTTCTTTGTATCAGCCATTGTGTTAGAAACCTTATGTGCATTAGGTCTTCTAATACTCAAACATCCATATAGAACAAAGAGTGCTATTTCCTTTTTATAGTCAAGTAAACTAGATGGCATTTTACAGTCAAGAAAAAAATGCACACCCATACATACACATTCATATACAAACACACACATTACACATACATATGCACATATACAGAATGGGAAGTTCTCATAAATTTGGTCATTTTGACTTTAAGGGTTAATAAATCATCTAAGAAGAGTTTTCAATCTGCTGTAGTAACTGTAGTTAAGTCTGTAAAAGCTATGGAAACACAGACTTTTAGAGCTATCTAAGTAGTGTACTAAATTTCTTCTGACTTAACAGTGTCGTTTTACAGATGAGAAATATGGTATCAGATACTTACGTTTATACCAGCTTCAGCATCTGAGTCTAAATTTGGGCTGTCCATGTCATAACATCATTTACTCACTCATTTATTTATTCATTCAATGATTATTTATTGGGTATATGTGTTAAGGCTTGACAGGTGTGGAGATCAAGTTTTCAAAAGCTTGTCTGATTGGTAGATCTCAAATTTATAATGTTTTCTCACATACTTATTTAAGAACACGTTTATTATGTTCTTTGAATATCCCAGCTACTATGTTTGGTTTTGGTGAAATAAAGAATATATACACCCTCAATTGAGTGGAAGAATGTAATTTAGCTATGGAGTAAAGAACCAGTATTTTCCCAATTAATAATTAACTCAGAATGGTATCATTTATCATCTTTATCTGTTATCCCTGAGACCAAGGGAAAGTCTTTTATTCACTAAGTCTATGTTTATGTATATTCTCTCTAGCAAGATTATTTGATTATTTTCTTCCAACGTTCCTCATCCCATAACGATTTTCCTCATCCCATAACAATTTCTCATAGTTGACTGACCCACAGGTTACTATATTTTTGAAACAGACATTGTTAGATTTCTTCCATTCTAGGCATGTGATTCCATGATGGGGCTAGTAGGACTTTCTCCTGGCTCTGTGCTAGATATTGGGTGTCTTAATCCATTTTCTATTGCTTATAACAGAATACCTAAAACTGGGAAATTTATTAAAAAATGAATTTTTTTCTTACAGTTTGGAGGCTAGGAAGTTCAATGTCCAAGGGCCTTTTTCTTGGTGGGGACTCTCTATAGAGCACTGTGGCAATACAGGGTATCACACAGCAAAGGCTGAGCAAGAGTGTTTCCATGGGCTTTCTTCCTCTCCTCGTAAAGCCCCCAGTCTACTCCCTGATAACCCATTAACCCATTAATCTATAAATTTACAAATAGATTAATCCATTCATGAGGGCAGAAACTTCACAATCCAATCACCTCCCAAAGGCCCCACCTCTCAAGACTGCCTTATTGGGGATCAAACTCCCACATGAGCTTTGGAGGGGACAAACATTCAGACCATGGCAGAAGGTATCCAGTGTGGGCCAAAGGGAATTTCTGCTGGTAGTAATCAAATTACCAAATCCTATGCATAACCCCAGTAGGATCAGGCAATTTAAATTTTGGTAGTGCCAACATAGAGATTATATTAGTTATTTATTGCTGTGTACAAAAATTACCTCCAAAACTTACTGGCTTATAACAACAATATCTATTATCTAAGTTTCTGTGAGTCAGGAATCTAGGTGTGGCTTAGCTGACTCCACTGGCACAGAGGCTCTCGCAAGCCTGCAAATGAGGTATCTGCTGGGACTGTGGTCATGTCAAGGCTTCACTGGGGAGAAACCACTTCCCAGCTCACTCACGTGTTTGTGCCTTACATGCTGTAGAGTTCTCGCTGGCTGGGGGTTGGAGGTATCAGCTCCTTACCGTGTTGCGCTCTACATAGGATCACTTACACCATAGCATTTGCTTCTCCCAGCTGGAAGGCTCCGAGAGAAAGTATGGGAACGGCCTACCAAGACGGAAAGCACAATATTTTCGTAACCTAATCTCAGAAGTAACATTTCACCATTTCTAGTATAATCTATTCATTTGAAGCAAGCTACTAGTTGTGGCCCACACTCAAGGGGAGGGAGGGGATTACACATGAGCAAAACTACCAGGATGTGGGATCACTGGGAGCCATCTCAGAAGTAACCTTTCACAGAAATGAAAGAGAAGGAATGAATTATTCCGACTAGGGGCTTCCAAATGGCTTTGCTGAAGAGATAGTATTTGAAGAAAATGACTTTGAGGTGAATGGGGATTTCACAAGGAGAAAAACATGAGAAAAAGGGTATGAGCATGAAATGGTTCTGGAACTCATTCATTCCAGTGACATTACAGAAAGACTACTATATGCCAGAGTAATAGTCTGGTCAGGCTACAGTACAGGGCAAATGTTGTGTCTTATCTGACTGTCGGCAGAAAGACCATTAACCCAGTGTTCTTATTGCTGCTAAATGATGATGCTACATCGTTTTTCTAAATGAGTAACTGTATGTCAAACTTCATTATAGAATCATGGGACTGAAGAGCATTATAAAGAGCCATGTAGCTTATCTCGGTTTAAGGAAAAGGAATGGGCTTCGCTATCTGAAACACCTGAATCCCATTTGGGCCACTTATCAGCCTTTTGCCTAAGTTACTTAACCTTGCTAAATCCAAGTGTCTATAGCTATAAAATAGAGTAATTATAAGTGCATCAAACTGCTGTTGGAAGGATTAAAGGAGATAACATTTGTGAAAACACATAGTTCAATGCCTGACATATAATAGATGTTCAATAAGCCTTGCCTGGCTTGCCTTGATTTTTTCCCCTGTACTTTCTTCTTGTCTCCATTTAGAAATTCTATTCCAAAAAAAAAAAAATTATTATCAAGTTTTTAAAAAGTCTGCAAGGAAAATTAGCCAGTTTCCCATCACTCCAAGTCCTTGAAATCTTTGCTTATCTTAAAGGCAGAAAGACTATAAAATTAAAATGAAATTAACCTATTTTAATTCTTTTATACTTAATATATTGCACATAATACACACGTTATAGATGCTTCTTAATTGAGTGATATCTTACCTTGTCGTGAAAAGTAATACAAATCCTCTGAAAAGTAAAACTAACACCACTAATTGTACGAGATCTAGAGAACTGTAAGTACAAAGCAAACAGATGGTTAATATGAATGACTTAAAAATCTGTGTGTTTTTATCTTAAGAAAGACATTTAATACCTGGGCTAATTATAGATACAGCACTGCCTGACACATTGTAATTTATGCTTCTATTCTGATTTCTTCTTTATTTAAAGAAATTAGGTTCCTTTGCATGAGGTATTCCTGCATCTGAGACTGTTATGCAAACTAAAGCTAAGCTTAATTCCAATATTTAAAAATTCTCTCAGCAGTAATTCTACACTTTAACGTGCACTTTACTTAGGGGGGAGAAAAAGATGAAATTGCTGCTTGAGTTCATTAGCAATGAAAAAGGAAAAACACAATATATCAAGACTCAGTGGAAGAGAGAAAATGAAATATATCGAGTCTTATTACTGTGCAAAGCTTATCCATTCTTACCATATGAGGATACTTTAAAAACTTTGTGGAAAGATTCCTGTTATTTTTTAATTCTATGTTTTCACAAATTTTTTGAATTACCCTCAATTCGTGTTTGAATATATGTCTTATTGACAAGTTAAATTAGGAAATCTTTTGTAGACCAGATTCATCCAACTTCTAGTAATAAGTGTATAATTTGTAATAGATTCCATAACTCTCTTTCATTAAAGATTATGCGGCATCATCTACTTAACCATTATAGATTTTGTTTGATTTCTGTCTTAATTCTGATGCACACAGTAGAAAGTTGTATAGTTCCCATCATTGCAGTTATCATCTCAGGGCAGCAACTGCTATTATCATATTCCTTCTCCACTGTCCGTTCCAAACCTCTTCACCCTCTGCAGGTCTTGGTGGCTTACCTAGCAGTGGACCCAAGCTCTTATTCCTGAGTGAACTCAGCTCCTAGGAATCATACTTGTCTCAGGCCATATTTCCTGCATGTGTCTATCTTTGTTAAAATTGGGCAAGAAATAACAAGAGGCACTCTGTGGGTCACTTAGGTTTCATACATGGTCTTCCATGCCTGCATTATATAACAGCAACCCTACTTGTCAACCAGGGCCAATTAGCCTTGCCAAAATGGTGACTTGTCTTTTTGTCCACACAAAGNGAAGGATTAAAGGAGATAACATTTGTGAAAACACATAGTTCAATGCCTGACATATAATAGACGTTCAATAAGCCTTGCCTGGCTTGCCTTGATTTTTTCCCCTGTACTTTCTTCTTGTCTCCATTTAGAAATTCTATTCCAAAAAAAAAAAAATTATTATCAAGTTTTTAAAAAGTCTGCAAGGAAAATTAGCCACTTTCCCATCACTCCAAGTCCTTGAAATCTTTGCTTATCTTAAAGGCAGAAAGACTATAAAATTAAAATGAAATTAACCTATTTTAATTCTTTTATACTTAATATATTGCACATAATACACACGTTATAGATGCTTCTTAATTGAGTGATATCTTACCTTGTCGTGAAAAGTAATACAAATCCTCTGAAAAGTAAAACTAACACCACTAATTGTACAAGATCTAGAGAACTGTAAGTACAAAGCAAACAGATGGTTAATATGAATGACTTAAAAATCTGTGTGTTTTTATCTTAAGAAAGACATTTAATACCTGGGCTAATTATAGATACAGCACTGCCTGACACATTGTAATTTATGCTTCTATTCTGATTTCTTCTTTATTTAAAGAAATTAGGTTCCTTTGCATGAGGTATTCCTGCATCTGAGACTGTTATGCAAACTAAAGCTAAGCTTAATTCCAATATTTAAAAATTCTCTCAGCAGTAATTCTACACTTTAACGTGCACTTTACTTAGGGGGGAGAAAAAGATGAAATTGCTGCTTGAGTTCATTAGCAATGAAAAAGGAAAAACACAATATATCAAGACTCAGTGGAAGAGAGAAAATGAAATATATCGAGTCTTATTACTGTGCAAAGCTTATCCATTCTTACCATATGAGGATACTTTAAAAACTTTGTGGAAAGATTCCTGTTATTTTTTAATTCTATGTTTTCACAAATTTTTTGAATTACCCTCAATTCGTGTTTGAATATATGTCTTATTGACAAGTTAAATTAGGAAATCTTTTGTAGACCAGATTCATCCAACTTCTAGTAATAAGTGTATAATTTGTAATAGATTCCATAACTCTCTTTCATTAAAGATTATGCGGCATCATCTACTTAACCATTATAGATTTTGTTTGATTTCTGTCTTAATTCTGATGCACACAGTAGAAAGTTAGTATTCAAGGTCAGAACATTCAAAGTTTTAATTTTGGGGGCAGTGAACTTAAAAGTATTTGCAGTTTTGCTAAGGGGCTCATATAAATTATGTAATCTGTAAGGGTGATGTGCAGAATAATTACATAAATAATGAGCAAACCCATTTGAATATGTAGCATGCAGACCTCACATGTGGCTTTGTTCTAGTTAATATCACTCCTCAGTTATTCCAGTGAACTGGTCAAAAAAAATTGGAGAAAAAAAGGCAACAGAAGTGAAAGAAAAAAAAAAGTGAAAATTGGAAAGGCAGTTAATTGGTGACAAGAAATATACATAGAACACATAATTTTAATGAAAATTTGAATCCTAGCATAATAAACCAAGAACATTTACAAATCTTCCTGTAATATGAATTGGAGGATGTCTGATGTTTCATTTGTCATATCTAAAATATTAAGTATTTCCTGAGTAACTAGACAATTTATAGAGTCTCAATTGATAGAATTTGACTTTTCTTTTTTCTTCCATGATCAAAAGTTTTCAAAGCAAGGGCTTTCCATACAAACCAGATTTTTACTGGACTTAAGAATTTTTTTTTTCCTTTAAGTGGTATATCTGTTTGGGAAATTCAAGAAATAGATGTTTATACAGAATTGGGTTTACAATAAATTTATCAGGGGAAAATGTCTCTGAGGGAACATGGGGAGAGGAAGCAGGAACAGGCGGGGAGAGTCTGTAGAACACAAAGTGGATCTGACATCTATGAAAGGAGCAATGGGAGAAAGGGGGCTTGAGTAGCAAGAGTCTCCACTGCAGTGCTGCTGAGAGAACATCTCAGCCAGGCCACTAGGTAGCCCCAGAGGAAAGACTGCTAGTTCAGGAGAACCATGGTGCAGGAATAACCTGATTTACTGCCCTCTTCAAGTTCAGTCACCGGGTAGGAGCAGCCTAGGGAGAGTGTGTCTTTGGCATGAAATTTGCAGGAGATCCTGAAATTGCAGCCCTGGAGGCTGTGGACTAACTGCTGATTACTTACACAGGTTTTTTTTCTGAGAGGCATATCCCATGGCAGGAACAGTCTGTCCCTTGTGCTGCACAGACTCGCTGCTCCATGTAAATTAGGGGAGTAACACCTCCGTGGTTGCTGTGGCCTTTTCCTCCTGAGAAGATACTGAAGAGGGAAGAAAGTGGGATGAACTGCGTATAGTTCCCATCATTGCAGTTATCATCTCAGGGCAGCAACTGCTATTATCATATTCCTTCTCCACTGTCCGTTCCAAACCTCTTCACCCTCTGCAGGTCTTGGTGGCTTACCTAGCAGTGGACCCAAGCTCTTATTCCTGAGTGAACTCAGCTCCTAGGAATCATACTTGTCTCAGGCCATATTTCCTGCATGTGTCTATCTTTGTTAAAATTGGGCAAGAAATAACAAGAGGCACTCTGTGGGTCACTTAGGTTTCATACATGGTCTTCCATGCCTGCATTATATAACAGCAACCCTACTTGTCAACCAGGGCCAATTAGCCTTGCCAAAATGGTGACTTGTCTTTTTGTCCACACAAAGGAATCCAAGTGCCTTGATAGAAGCTCATAGTTTAATGAGACTGTGTTTGGTCCCTAGAAAGAATATTCCTTCTTTAGAGACCATACTTTCTAATACAGAAGAGTCTAACAATGAGAGGATGGGAAATATAAACCACAAAATCTCCCAGTAAGTCATGTGGATATGGGCCACAGGATCCTTCCGTGGTTATTTCCCAGATCTGAAAATATATGATTGGGACTGACATACTTGGCATTTCGTGCAACCCCATTCACTCCCCAGGATTCTGTCAAGGCTAGCCCTGTGTCCACCTCTCCCACCATCAGCCCCAACCTGCAAAGGAGAGCAACC
>NW_007729948.1:92247-97172 GCF_000696425.1 Galeopterus variegatus | reverse complement strand
GTGTATCTATCTTTGTTAAAATTGGGCAAGAAATAACCAGAGGCACTCTGTGGGTCACTTAGGTTTCATACATGGTCTTCCATGCCTGCATTATTGTCAACCAGGGCCAATTAGCCTTGCCAAAATGGTGACTTGTCTTTTTGTCCACACAAAGGAATCCAAGTGCCTTGATAGAAGCTCATAGTTTAATGAGACTGTGTTTGGTCCCTAGAAAGAATATTCCTTCTTTAGAGACCATACTTTCTAATACAGAAGAGTCTAACAATGAGAGGATGGGAAATATAAACCACAAAATCTCCCAGTAAGTCATGTGGATATGGGCCACAGGATCCTTCCGTGGTTATTTCCCAGATCTGAAAATATATGATTGGGACTGACATACTTGGCATTTCGTGCAACCCCATTCACTCCCCAGGATTCTGTCAAGGCTAGCCCTGTGTCCACCTCTCCCACCATCAGCCCCAACCTGCAAAGGAGAGCAACCACTGAATTTCTTAATAATTTGGATGTCCCTCTCACCAGTGCATTCATGATGGCCTAGATGAATTACATGTCCTCTGGACCTTCCCATAGGAGAACATAATCCTCTGGTGCATCTTCTGGACCTGTACAATTTGTTCATTCCAGCATTCCTACCTCCATGAGCCTTTTCAGTCATTCCTTTTCTGTCTTACAAGGCAAATCAGATACTCACACTTCACTAACATTGGCCATGGTTTTCTGCACAATGATTACCCTACCAGTGAATTTTCCCATTTCCCAGAGTTCTTGCCAGGACATTAAATCCCATGTCCCAAGGAAGTACACCCAAGTCAACAAATTTAGTTATATATTCTGGACCTTAATCAATCCCCCTTGAAATGTAATCCCAGGAGTTCTCTTCTGGCTCTTGATGGTGTATGCTACCTAATTCTTGCAGCTTCTTTCGAGTGTAATCTCTTTTCTCAGTTATCAAGTACAGCACCTCCCCAGCCAACTTACACTTCTATGTAACCCTAGTTATTTCCCTGGAGGATGGAAGATAAAGTAGCAGCAGCTCCTGAGCAATAACTGATGCTTTAAAAAGGCAGAGGGCTCTGCAGCATCTTCCTGCACTGGGGAAGCAATAGGGGAAGTCCTAATTAAGAGGGGAGGGCCATGTCTTCAAGCTCAGATGGTTTGGGTGAATCTGTAAAGCCAGTTTCTTCAAGGGCTTCCTTCCCAGATGTCCCTGTTCCATATCAAGAGTTAAAGGTATATCAAGGTCAGACCTTAGCATAACAGGTCTACCAGTCCTGAGCATTTGTATGTCTCAGGTGCTCTGAGCCTCTAGCTGATAACTCCTATACTTTATATCAGCGGTGTCTGCTCTTCTACTGCAGGAAATAAGGGCATCTTTGTACACTACCAAAGAATACCACTGGCCCTCACACTTAACCCTTAACTGTTTGTTAGCCACTCTCACTTTCTCATTATCCCTATGCCTGGCATCAATATAACTTAGTAATAATCAGCTCACTCCTCTGTCCTTGTAAGTATTGCTACCCTCAGACCTTTCCAGTGTTTGAATCATCTCACTGGCAAGGGCACACCTCTCTACCAGGTTGTTTTCCAGGTCACCAACAGTGTAGTCTTCAGCAATGGATCCATGATATAGGGTCAGAGCTTCTTCTTGCTCTACATTCCACTCCCCATGAGGCCCTGCTGGCAACTGGGAAGTGAATAACAGGTTCTCAAAACCTCATCTCAGTACCTGCTTTCTCAGACCAAGAAGCTGAGCCCAAAATAAAATTGGGAGTGTAAGACATTTATGGGGGAAATGTCTGTGAATGATAAAGGTGAAGGGGAAGAGTAGTAATTAATGAGAGCCTTAGACCATTGAGTCTGACCTCTATGTCAGGAGCAGAGGAAGGAATGAAGATTGAGTAGATAGAGGCTCAGACAAAGTGCCACACTAAGAAAGCTATAATTACACAGATGGGGAGGCATGGAGCAAAGATGGCCCATTTGAGGAGGGGAAAGCTGGGCAGAAATGTTCAACTATAATAACCTCACTTGGCTTAGTCATTGGCTTGAAGCAGCCCTAGAAGAGCATAGTTGTTAGGAACTCTGCAGCTGATCTGAAGGTGCAGCAGCTGGGAGCAGATTTTCTCTTGAAGGGAGGTCTGAGGGGTGCACTCCCACGTGGTGTGATGTAATGAAAAGAAAAGAAGCATCCTCTAGCCTAGAATAAGGTAGATAACACATTTGTGTCCCAACTCATTTTCACTAGATCTGTGATCGGCACCAGTTACTTGATGTTCATGAGGGTCTGTTTCCTCATATATAATACAAAGATAATACTCATATTACCTATTTCATAGGTCTTAATGATTTAATATAAAGTATGTAAAATTATGTAGCATGATGAATGACCTGTAGCTGGTTTTAAAAAATGTCATTTACCTCCTCACCCTCTCATCGAATTTCTCTTGATTCCAGTCTATTTTAATTTATTTGCATTTTATTTGGGAGTAATTTTAATGTACTTCAAAAATATAAATCCAAGGAAAATATTACAAATACATTTTATATTGTTAACACATAAGAAATCTAGTTTCTGCAAGTTGATAATTAGGTAAATAAACCTACAAATTAGAGGTTTTAATATTCATTATGGGACATGTATATTTTTTCTTGGAGGTTTAATCGTCGAAGTTTGTTTGATAGTTTTTACATTATTAAATTAAAATCTTCACTGTTTGGAAATCATATACCCCTAGCACTGGCAGAAGACATATAAATCAACCCCTGACTTTCTCTGGACTGCCTATGTGTGTGATATTTCCTCTTAGTTTATTGGTTAATTTCAATATAATATCTAGTAAGTATGTCTGGTATAAACATGTCTGCTTTCTGAAGCCCATGAAGAATTGCTTCATATACTCTATTATTGAGTAACAGATTACAACTATTTGTCAATTTCACCTCCATTAAAGATTATATGAAGAAAATTCTAACTAATGGCCATCAAACAATACTCAGTTGTGATCAATACTTTATTAAATAATTTCTGTGTAGGTTCTTTTTTTACCAACATAATAAATGCTTATCTAACCTCTTTCTTTGGGGGTCTATCAGTAGACAGAAACACTACAACAATATTAACCCTCAGAACAACTGAATATATTCTCTCAGTGAGCAAATAAATACTAGATAATGAAATAATATTGCTGGAAGACACTTTAGAGATGATGCAGTCCACTACCTTCATTTTACACATGCTCAGAGAGGTTAAGAAATTTGTCAAAGGTGACTCAAGCAGGTGGTAGCAGATCTTAGACCTAATGTCAGGTCCTAAGACCATCAGACTCAAGCTTTCCCCTTTATGCACCTGCTGTGTGATTAGCATTGTGCTAAGCAGTCTGGGGAATACAGAAGAAACACAGACCCTTTCCTCATTTTCCCCAGTTTGACTAATATCAGATAACAGGTCTTAGTTATTGAAATAACTATTGAAATATTCAAAACTATTGAAATATGCTAATCTGTTACATTGAGAAAAGAAGGACAAACAGTGGATATTTATTAATCTCTGATTCCCTGAAAATAATTTTATGTACCTAATCTTGTTTTAACCATAAAGTAACTCTCTGAAGTCCTGTGTTTTATTTCTCCCACTTAATAGATAAGGTAACTGAGTCTCAGAGGATTAAGTGCCTTGTACAAGGGTATGTAGTTTATAAATGTAGATTATTTGTGATTTCAAAGCCCTCATTCCTTCACCACCTCTAAAAATGAACATCAATTGATGGACATTGCATAAGACTAGAATAATTATCTTTGAGCTTTCAAAGTGTATGATATCATATTATAATCACATGCATAATAAATGGTCAAACTAGAACCCGAACACAGGTCTTCTACTTCCAAATCTTCTTCTCTTTTTTTCAGAATAATCATTCTTCCTTTTTTCCCTTATTCTTTTCAAATAGAATTGAAGTTTCCATGAATAAGTTTTCCTGTGACACTTCTATTTCAAATAGTATCACTGAAATTAAGTGGAAAAAGTATGGGGAGAAAAGGAAATTAAACTTTTATTAGTTTAGGATATGTATATTACACACACATACGCACATCATTGGTTGCTTAGGTTAATGGATCAAACTAATTGCTGGTATGGTACTGCTCTAAGAAATCAATGAGTATTTAATAAATTGTGGACTAAATCCCTCACTTGTTTATGGTGGGTGTGAGGGTAACAGGGCTTGATGCTGCACATCAGCATCTCGTATAAATCTTGTTGCAGGATCTGATGTTTGCTCTGTGTATCTGTTTGCTGTGCAGTATCATTTAATATAGAATTGCTCTGAGGATGAGATCACCTCCAGTAGGTGAGTGGTGATAGACACATGAAAGGTGAGAATATTCCCAGAACATGTTACCCAGAATATTCCCAAAACATAGCTCTTTAGACAGACTCTAAGATTTGGAAGAAAAACTCTAAAATAGGATCTTAACTGGGCATCCGACTTAGTCTTTGCTGTTGCTCTAAGGTATCAAGAGTCCCAGAAGATGATTCTTCCATTGAGGCAGCCATAAACTCAAGTAAGGAATCCAGATGTAAGCACAAGATGTTTTGATAATTTTTATATATTTATACATACATATATGTGTGTGTGTGTCTTTCTGCAAATCCATTTTAAAATTCATGTATGTTTAGGATAGGAGGAAGCAAAAGTCTATGTTAATGGACACAGTTGGTCAATATTAGAACATCAAGGAACAGGAGTGGTACAGAGATGACAGAATTAATCAAAGAGAGAAAACCAAGAAAGAGAGAGATGCTTGAGTAGATAGAAGTTTTCCTTAATGAGTTGATTCTTCTCCATCTTAAAATATTTTCTTTCCAGAATTAATAAAAAGACCATGAAGGTGCTGGGTTTGGATACTTTAAGAGCAGTGTG
>NW_007729948.1:88358-91159 GCF_000696425.1 Galeopterus variegatus | reverse complement strand
ATGTTTTTTATTCATTCAGTACATTTATTATAAATTTGACTCCTAATACGTTGTGTGCTTTTCATTTAGCATTCCATTCTGTTTGAATCCTTGAACTTGTATTTCTGAGCAATAATTACAGTGCTAAACAATTACGGTAGTTGGTGTTCAAAGCAGAGATCTTTTCGTGAGTAATTTAAGTGCACAAAGTGAATTATTTTTATAATGGGCTAGGATTTATCTTTGTGGTGTTGCCTTAGCATATTCTGTGGATTTAATTATTATTAATCTGTATAAATTTTAACTTTAAAAACATTAATTTAACTCACCAGTCTCCTGAATCATTAATCTCTTTGATAGTGCCACTTAGGATAAAACGGCTCATCAGACAGTACTGATTTAATCACAGTTATGTGGAAGTGGTATAGCACTGGCACTGAAGGCTCATAGGATTCAAAACAGTTTTCACTTCTCAGCATTTTTCATCTAAAATAAAATCAGTCATTGTTGGAGATTTTCCCACTTCATTAAAAATAATTATCTATTTATATGACTTTTATTTTTTTTTCATACTTACACACTCATACATACACATGTGCACACACACACATACATAATTCTGTAGACAGTACAAATTTGTCAAAGAGAAGTTCACTCTTCTCATCTCGAGAATATGCACCTGCCCTGCCTGCTTCAAAAAGTGTTTAAGATAGATGGAGCTTGAAATGATGAAGTGTAAAAATAATGTAGACTGGGACAATTATTGTTATTAAGAACTGCCGTGTTTTCTAATTCCAAAGATTGTCTTTCCAGTTCAGATACTTTTTTGCCTATAACCCAACTGTGTGCCACATATTGTGTTCGTGTACTTTATAAACAATATTCACAATCTTCGCTGCAGCCCCTCAAGGTCGTTGTCATTATTTTCAGTTTTCGCATGAGGAACTCCAAGAACATGTGACCTGTTCACAATCATATGTGATGGAACCAAGATTCATAGCTAGACCTGCTTCTAACATGCTTGTTATTTTCACTGCACTTTCCTACGTTCTTCTTCTTCTTGAACATTGGTTAATTATTATTTGTGCAATTGATTCTTATGTAAACAATGACATGAAAATTAGGTACTAAGAAAGATGTACTATTTTAGTGATGAAGTTGGTGCTAAAAATAGCCACAATTTTATTTCAATCTTAATATGCACTAACAGCTGTGCATAAATCATATTAGTTAACCCTCAGAGTAGCACATGGTCCTGCTTTTTTGTCTTTGTTTTTGTTTGATTTTGCTTTGTTTTTATAGATGAGAAAACCGAGTCTCATTCTCAGAGAATTTAGTAACATGTGATGTCCCCAGTTGTGCCTACAGCTAATGAGACATAGCAGAAACGGGCTTCCAACCCTGATCCGTTGGGCTCTGAAGCTGCTACTTTTAATCATCTTATTACACGAAAGTAGTCCCTAAGCTGAAACATGTCTTGTAAACATTATAGGATTTTTTATTTTTGATCGCTTGCCTTTTGTAATTAGCCATTGACTTGAAATGTCATAGTGGATATCACTCCCTTTGTGCGAATTATTTTATTCTGATTTTTCTTTGGCTGTGGTCACACTGCCGACTCCTTATGGCATAGTGTTACAGCCCCAGAGACAAGCAGAACTGCCTCGTAGTTCATTCTCAAAGCCCAGGTACATGGAGAGCCAGTGATTTACAATCTGCAGCCTGCACAGAAACGGGAGGATCAGTTGGACTGCAGAGCCTATTGAGACACATACAAAACCTACTTTCACACATGATTTATGTCATTTGGAGCAAACAACTGATAATCTTTCTGAGGCTGTGCACCAGACTTTTTTAGACCAGTGAATGATAGTGTCTCCAGATTTAATCCTAGAGCTAACTCTTTCTCTTTCCACATTCTCTCTCTGGTTTTTTAGACTCTCTAAGGAAAATACCTCTGGCTTCAGATTTATCATAACAAAAAAGAACTTGGTAGGAATGCTAGAGCCATCTTTATCTATAAATTAAATGTTTCGATTAGAGACCCCTATAGGACAAATGTTTCAGAAAGGATGGTATATTACTTACGTGAAACAACATTATTTCCTGCAATGATTTAAATATTTTATACTGGGAACTTGCCTTCAACTGGTAGTTTTCTGTTTTATAGTTATCTTTAGAAGTATTAGAATTACTTATTATGTAGATGATAAGTCAGGGAGATAAATGAAATTTCTAACAGGGAAATTGAGGAGGGGGAGGCCAGAGAAAAAGGAAGAAAAATATATAATCTTACTTTTCTGATTGAGGTAAAAATTAAGATTTTAACATTTTGGTTTTCAATCAATAAAAACAAAAAGAAAGAGCATTTGAAGTAAATACATTTCCACATCTACGTTTTTAAATTTTGATTCTGATTATTATTTTCCACACAGATTTATATTTCATTTCCAAAACCCAATGAAATATTGCCTTTTGCTTCCCTCAGCTTGCTATAGAAGAGAACAATGAATGCCCCAAATCTTTCTTGAAAGTTGTCAGGAAACTTACTAAAATTTTCTTGATGTCTGCATCTGAGCGGTAGTAGGAAAGGTTGATAAAGTGTATGTTCATGCAACAGGTATTCCTCCTGTTGCTCGTCATTGGGTTCAGAAAAAGAATTATAACAATATCATGCTTGAATTGAGATATATAATCCCTGAAAGTATCAGTAATAACATTTCAGAGAGTGATTTTACCCCAAATACACATCTCGACAGCACCAGTGACATGGAATTAGATTAACAACTTTAAAATAATACCCAAATTGACATCAACTCACA
>NW_007729948.1:85615-86498 GCF_000696425.1 Galeopterus variegatus | reverse complement strand
ATTTTTTAAAGTTTAGATCATGCATTCTCAAGGGGAGTGATATGACCCCATAAAAGCAAAAACTGGTTCTCAAGGTGAGGCAAAAAAAATTTACATTTTTAATGTATGAAGCACAAATGTAGACATAGTACATATACAGCAATGTATTATATCTGTGATCTAAATATTTCATGTGGGGGGCATTGAGGAAAACAGTATCCCAAACTGGATCTTTTAAGGGGTGATAATAATTAAGAAAAAGTTTGAGAAACACTTTTTAAGACTGTCAACCAAAAAAGAAATCAAGCTCTGTTTTGTGGTGTTTGCTGATTTCTGTGGTATAAATGTAACCGTCATGGCTGGTCTGGTTTCAGTGTACCAGTGGGTGCTGTCCATGAATGTGGGAAGAGAGATACAGCAGCACACCATTGTACAGTATTTCCACTATGCAAGCATAATAGGTATAAAGAACCTCAAGAGCACAGAGAATAACAAAATGTAATAAAATAATGAGTATGTGATGAGTTTTAAGTATTTTAATATAAATTACTTGACTGGAAGTTTATATAATTTAGTTTTTATTAAAGTCATTTTTAAAGCAACCAGCTTACAAAACTCCTGAAATTTTGACCATTATCTCTCATGAGCAGGTTTGAGCTGGCTCCTGCATACCACTGGATAGTAAATGCAAAATTCATTTTGGAGCTGCCTCAAAGGCACCTGAAAGAGATAGTTTTCCTTCAGCCCTGTTAAAATGGATACTTAGAGAGGGCCTGGCTGTTATTACTAGCTGACTGAGACATAATGGTGATGTAGACAGAGAGAATAAACAATGGCTTTAACTATGAACAAAACAACAAGTTAAAACTCTTTGACATGTAGGTGTTGACTTGTTAACTAGACT
>NW_007729948.1:82894-83509 GCF_000696425.1 Galeopterus variegatus | reverse complement strand
AAAAAAAAATCATAAGAAAATTATAGTATATCATTATTGAATAAATAGCAAATTTAAAAGTTAACTTTGTATTTGCTAGTTGGAGAAGATTTTATTGTACCAAAAAATAAAACCACATGAAATTTAATGAAAGCCACAGTTTCTCATATGTCTTTCATAAGTAACATACATCTTTCGTAAGTGTAAGTATACTTATGTCTTTCATAAGTAACATAAATATTTTAAATATTTATTGAAAGGTTGCTGAAATGTATCATTCCTTTATGTTTGAAATGCTTATATCCTTTGTAGCATGTGAGATGGAAATATGCTATTTGTAAATCACTGGATCCTTTTCAACTGGTTTTTCACAGAATTCCCTCTGACAGAGCAGACACTCGGAACAATGAAACAGAGTACAGAACCCAGAAATCAATCCATATACTTACAGCTAACAGAACTCTGATAAAGGCACCAAGAACACACATTGGGGAAAGGACTGCCTCCTCAATAAATGGTGCGGGGAAAACTGGATATCCATATGTAGAAGAATGAGACTAGTCCTGTACTTCTCGCCATATACCAAAAATCAACTCAAAATGGATTAAAAGCTTAAATATAAGACCTGAAACTATA
>NW_007729948.1:80151-81727 GCF_000696425.1 Galeopterus variegatus | reverse complement strand
AGAAACTGGACTTTGGCATCAAAAACAACTGGGTTCAAATTCCAACTCTGTTGCCTGGCTGTGTGGCCTTAAGCAAGTTCCTGAACTTCTCAATTTCATCTTCCTCAGACAGATTGTTTCAGAACTCATTCATCTATTTGACAAGAGTATTTTGAGCTCTGTATTAGTCAAGATTCTCCAGAGAAACTGAACTAAATGGATGAATAGAAAGTAAAAGAGAGATTTATTTTAAGGAATTAGCTTACGTGGTTGTAGAGGCTCACAATTCCAAAATCTGCAGGGTATGCCTGCAGGTTGGTGTATAGCTCAAGTTGGAAGGCAGTCTGCTGGTAGAATTCCCTCTGTCTCAAAAGAGGTCAGTCTTTTTTTTTTTTCCTTAAGGATTCAGCTGATTAGATGAGGGTCACCCAGACTATGGTGGGTAATCTGCTTTACCCAAAGTCTACTAATTTAAATGTTAATCTCATCTTAAAATATGTCTTCACAACAATATCCAGACCAGTGGTTTGAACAAATATCTGGGTAACATGGTATAGTTAAATTGACATCACAAGCTTCTTCTCAAAATAGAGGATGCTTCTAAGTGCTGGAGGGAAATCAGTTAACAAAACCAGTCCTACAATTTGCAGAGCTTCTTTTCTACCAGGTGGAGAGAGAAAGTGTATATATAGTAAAAGTAATAAATAACTAAATTAAATGGTAAGATGTAATGTGAGAAGCCTTAAGGAAAAACAGACAGGGTTGAGACAGATCGGGAGTATGAAGAGTGACAGAAGACTGATGTGAAAAAAGACAGGAAACTGGAAAAACTGAAAAAAAGACAGTTAACCTGGTGGATATCTAGGGGAAGAGCACCTCAGGTGAGATTAACTTAAATGTGTTAAGTCATTTAAAACTCCTTGAATAGAATGTGTGGTATATAGCATGTGGTCATTAAATGTGACTTTTTAATTCTCTTTAGAGAGTTAACATGAATTTAGTAGTGCTTAGAGTCATGGAGTGTTGAAACAGAAAAAGTCCTTTGAGATTATCTCATTCAAACACCTCATTTTACAGATGGGAAAATGAAGTGCAGGGAGGAAAAACATTCTATTCAAATTCAAAATTATGTTTATGACAGAATCATATCTTGTGTGTATATCTCTTGACTCCTGAATCCCTATTTTTGGTCATTCAACCATAGATCTTATAATGTAAGTTCTAGAACCAGGTAACACATTTGAATTTTAATTTGTACCTTAATGCTTTAATGTGGGTAAACATGAATAAAGGAATTCAAAGGCTGAGATAGACTGGGCAGTAGGGAGGGCAGCGAGAAGCATGGCTGGGGAGTGGTATGGTGTTAGAATCTCTCCTATCCTCTCTTATGTTGCAATGGACAGACCATTCAGGAAGCCAGGACAGAAGTGAAAGCTTATTTATTCTTGCTTTCTTGAGTAAAATGTAACTGACAGAATCTATCAGTCAACACTCTACAACCTGGTAGTGATACCTCTTTGTAAACAAATATATTCATTGAAGCAGATTTTCCCACAACTTCAACCAGGAACATGTGAAGCTTCTCTTCGGTCGTTTT
>NW_007729948.1:77723-79405 GCF_000696425.1 Galeopterus variegatus | reverse complement strand
TTTTCTTTCCACCCAAAATTTAGAAGTTCTGTTTCTTACAAGCTGTGTTTTCTGAATAACCCTATGGTAATCTTTACTGTGCAGATAAATCAAGGGCAATGACAGTGAGCTTTGCCTGAATGACATTCTGAGTGTCACTGCTGGGTCATGACATACTGTAAATAACACTTGCTGTTTGAGAAGCTGGACTGAGGAATACAAAGACATTGTTCAGGTTTATGAAGATCAATTAATATGCATCCATCTGTCTCTCTGTACTTCCTGCTTTTCCACTTATGCAAATAAGACTGTCAATTACTCTGGAGGCTGGCAGGCCATTAAAGAGTCCTTTGTTGGGTTATGTTTGCAATGCATAGACTTTTTGTTTTCTTTTCTTAAGAAAGATCTTTATGAAACTGACTCTAAAGTATGGGAATATAAACAACCTTTAGTTACATCAGAGTTGATATCTGTATCCACAGCAGTGATGAAATGTTCTGGGATGGGTCTTGTCTGAGGTAAAATCTGGGTAAACTTTCAAATCAAATGTGAGAAAAGGATAGCTTTTAGGCAAGAGATAGACATGCATTAAAAATCTGCCTCAGAAACATTCTTAAATTATCTGGTTAATAATATTTAATAATGCATATTAACTAATTTAGAGTGAATAAGCTTGTTGACCTCTTGCTTTATAATTTCCACATCAGATCCCTTGATATCTGTAACCTATTAGTTTTATAGGCATGCCATTATTATCATTCAATTGTTTTAGGTGTCTTGGGGAGAGATAAAGGGAAGATGATAATTAGGTTTACAACAAGGCCACTCCATCGTTATTATCAAACAGTGTTTCTGTTTAATTTTGACAGTTAACATTTTCATATAACACATACATCAAAAATAGTGAGAATTTATACTCTGGTATGATTTGCTACAATATCATCAGTATCTATGTATTACCTAATGAAATTATAGCCTATCACTATGTGATAGATTTGACAGTATTTAAATGCTTCTTCCAATCCCCTCCCTCCCCAAATATTTTCATTTATTTTCCTCCCAATATTTAGTTCACCTAATCCCTGGCATTTAATTTACCGGTTGATGCTATCTCCATGAAGTCATTAGGGTTTCATACACTACTGGTTACAAAGTAGAGATTATTATAAGAAGAAATTGATCAGTTTACCAATTCTCACAGAACTAGACATACGGGCCTCTTATTTTTTTCTGAGCATGGTTGATTAATTATTGATTAATTCTACTTCCAGAATGTGAAGTTACTTTTTCTTACACATATACCTGCATAACTCTGTGTGACTCATTACTTTAGGCCTTGTAGTTAGACTCCATGATAAAATGACATACTGCCTCTTTCCAAGTATCTCCCAACAAATTTAGTATAGGACCTATTTTCTTTTGCTGTGCATGGCAAGGGGGAGAGAGAAAAGGCGTCCACCCTGTTTGTACTCCTGGTTGTGTCAGATCCAGTCAAGATGATATGGCAGTAGACGTGGGAATAGCCAGGGTGGTTTCAGAACGTTGTTTCAGGTTCAATGTGTCAACCCTGATTGTCCCCAAGCTCCACCTCCCGTCTAATGATAGTTAATGAGGGAAGAAAAGAGTTGCTTTGATCAGACAAACATGATTCAAACAATAGATATTCACTCAACCCATGCAAGAAACACTTGATTTGGAGCGAG
>NW_007729948.1:76018-76693 GCF_000696425.1 Galeopterus variegatus | reverse complement strand
GGAAGATTCACTCACACATGCATACAGCCTACCCACATTCATCTCACTTATTTCATCGAGTTGTGATAAAATGCAAGTGAAAAACTAACATGGAAGTATTCATTGGCCAAAAAGCACCAGGATAAATTAAGAGACATTACTATGTCATCACTGCCAGTCATGGCCCCTTGCTCTTCCTGGGGTATGTTAGGCCTGGCCCTTCTCACTTACTGTTTTGCCCCTGTAATAGTTTGTTAGAGCTGCCATCACCAAGTACCACAAACTGGCTGGCTTAAGCAATAGGAACTTCTTGTCTCACAGTTCTGGAGGCCAGAAGTCTGAAATAATCAAGATGTCAGCATGGTTGATTCCTTCTGTGGGCTGTAAGGGAAGAATCTGTTCCAGGCCTCTCTACTTGGATTATCGATGGCCATCTTCTCCCTGTGTCTCTTCCCATCATCTTCCCTATAAATGTTTCTCTCTCTGTATTCAAATTTCTGCTTTTTGTAAGGACATCAGTCACATTGAATTAGATCACACCTTAAGGACCTCATTATAACTTGATTGTCTCTGCAAAGACCCTGTCTCTAAAGAAGGTCACATTCAGAGGTGCTGGGTGTTAGGACACCAACACCCCTATTTGGGGAAAATAGAGTTCAACCCATAACAGTCCCCAAAATGCTACATGACTGCTTA
>NW_007729948.1:73692-75193 GCF_000696425.1 Galeopterus variegatus | reverse complement strand
CCTATTTGGGGAAAATAGAGTTCAACCCATAACAGTCCCCAAAATGCTACATGACTGCTTAATTTTTTCAGGTCTTTACTCTTCAGTGAATCCCTCTCTGGCCATCCCATTTTAAAAATATACCCCCGTTCCCAGACACGCATAGGCTCTCTTTCCCTCCCTTTCTTGCTTTGATTCCATCAATAGCATTTATTACCATTGGAATACGATTTATTTCACTGATGTACCTTGTTTATTGTCTGACTCATCCCACTAGATAAAAAGCTCCATGGGAGTAGGGCATTGGTCTGTTTCCTGGCATGTAGTAGATGCTTAATAAATGAATTCTGCCTTATGTTCTGTACATTCTCTGACGTTTGTGGAAGATGTAAAGAAGGTGATGTTGTTGCACCTGCTCTCTGGGAACTCACGTTTTGATTCATCTCATCTTCCCTCTCTTCATCTGAGTAGGTGAGAGTACCAGAATGCCTGCAAAGGTTCGATTAAACAGCCTGTTACTGAATGGCTTTCTATGTACCACAGAGTGATAAAGTTCACTATATTATTCAGGTACCATTCTAAGCAGGAGAAGCAGAGGCAACAGGGATTTTGGTCCATTATATGCTTTATGTTTTATTTTTAAAGGTACCATGAGGTTTTTAATATTAGAAATACCCATTTAGGCAGCATCAAAGGAAAGAGAGTGAAATTTAGGGGGCCAGACACAAGGTAGTGGTGAAATGAAACAGGGCATTTCCCAGATTCGATGCATTCACTTGGGGAGCTAGATAGGCTCTCAGCTCACTGCTTGTATGCCTTGAACACCACGCTGGAGTCATTTAGCAATAGGACTCATTAAAGTAATTATGTTTCTCCACCCAGAATTTGGCTTCAAGATCACTTTCAGTACTTCAGTCTTTCAGTGCCATGATTTTAAAAAGAAATGAAGAGCAGGGTTTTTTTTTTTTCTTTTTCTTCTTCTTCTTCTTCTTTTTTTTTTTTTCAGCTCTTTCCCAGCAAATGAAGCTCATAAAGGTGCCAGGGACAAAATACATCAGTTATCTGGTGCTCTCAGCTGAATATAGCTGCTGTTATTGTTGGCTGATATGCCTCTGGGGAAAAGACATTTCAGAAAGGACTAAATCTACACATAGTGCTTCTGTAATAAAGCAACATTTAGCAAAAAATCAACTTTAGGAACAGTACGTTAAGGCTGGAAGCTAATTTAAAAGGAAGGCTTTGCAAAATCCATTATTTCAATGCCATCTATCTGAACGGACTCAAGTACTGCCAATGCTAGGTGTGAATTCAAACTATTGCCATTTTCTGGTGCAGGCTGCATGGTTTGTCTAAAAGAGCTTGGGCTTACAACTAGGACAATTGCAGCTCAGCCACATACTAACTGTAGGATGACAGTCAAGTACCTGACTTTTTTTTTTTTTCCTTTTTGTCTTTTTTCTCGTCCGGCAACGGATCGCAACCCTCAGTGTCGTGCCCGTACCGGACCGGGACCGGCAACAGG
>NW_007729948.1:59981-73198 GCF_000696425.1 Galeopterus variegatus | reverse complement strand
CCCTCCGCGGGAGCGCCGCCGCGCTCCCAAGCGGTGCACTGTAGCAGTGCGCCACCGGGCCGGCCCCCAAGTCCCTGACTTTCTAAACCTCTGCTTTTTCCATCTTTAAAATGGAGCTAATAATAACATCTTCAGACATATGTGTGAAAGTTGAATTAAATTACTTGGAGATAATGCAAAATTGGTTCCATTTCTGCTATTCCGGTTATTGATGCTATAAATTTTCCATTTCCTTAGCCCTGTCATCATGCCTCATTTCCTCATTTCAGCACATATGCATGATTTGGTGACAATAAACACATTAAGTTTTCTATGACTCAGTTTTCTCATCTGCAAAACCAGAGATCAATAGCAAAGAAAATAATAAATGATAAAATCTAACAACTATGGAGTCCCTCTCTGTATAAGGCACTGTGCCAAATGTTGTTACAACCATGTGAAATTGGTCCTGTTGTGATCCATTTTTTGTTTTTTTTTTATTCAAAATATTTAAACATCTACTTGTACATATTAGTGGGGTACTGTGTGTTGTTTCAGTACATGCATCCACTATACAATGATTCACTTAGGTTAGATAGAATAGTTTTGTACCCGTTCTCTTTTTCTCCCCCAACCATTTTTCTTAAAATTTTGATTCCACATATGAGTGATATCATCTACTATTTGCCTCTCTTACTTAAGTATTCCTTCACTTAACATGATGGTTTCCAGTTCTATCCATGTTGTTGCAAATGATAGGATATCATTTTATTTCAGCTGAGTAGTATTCCATTGTGTATATACATCACAGTTTTTTTATCCATTCATCTGTTGATGGGCATTTAGGTTGATTACATCTCTTGGCTATTGTGAATAGTGCTACAATTAACTTGGGAATGCAGGTGTATTTTTGATATATTGATTTCATTTCATCTTGGTATATACCCAATAGTTTGATACCTGGGTCATACAGTAGATCTATTTTTGGTTCTCTGAGAAACCTCTATATTGTTTTCCACAGTGGCTGTACCAATTTACATTCCCACCAATAATGTAGGAGAGTTCCATTTCTCTGCATCCTCGCCAGCATTTGTTTTTCGTCTTGTTGATAATAGCCGTTCAAACTGGAGTGAGATGATATCTCCTTGGGGTTTTGATTTGCATTTCCTTGATGATGAATGATGTTGAGCATTTTTCATGTGCATTTTGGCACATTTGTTTGTCTTTTTTTTTTTTTTTTTGAGAAATATCTGCTCAGTCTTTTGCCCATTTTTTAATTGGGTTATTTATTTCTTTACTGTTGAGTTGTTTGAGTTCCTTATATATTATGGATATCAGCCCCTTGACCGATGTATAGTTGGCAAACATTTTCTCTCATTCTGTAGTTTATCTCGTCACTTGTTGACTGTGTCCCTTGCTGTGCAGAAGCTTTTTAGATTGATGTATTCCCATTTGTGTATTTTTGCTTCAGCTGCCTTTGTCTTTGCAGTCTTGCTCAAAAAAGCACTGCCCATTCCCATTTTGTGCAGCATTTGACCTATGCTTTCTTCTAATGGGTGGATAGTTACGGGTCTTGAAATTAGGTCTTTGATCTATTTTGAGTTGATTTTTGTGTATGATGAGAGATAGGGGTCTAGTTTCAGTCTTCTGTATGTGGATAACCAGTTTTCCCAGCACCATTTATTGAAGAGGCTGTCCTTTCCCCATTGTATAATTTTGGCACCTTTGATGGAAATCAATTGGTTGATGTATGGGTTTATTTCAGGGCTCTATATTCTATTCCATTGGTCAATTTGTATGTTTTTATGACAGTACCATGCTGTTTTGATTACTAAGGCTTTATAGTCTATTTTGAAGATGGGAAGTATGATGTCTTCAACTTTACTCATTTTATTCAAGATTCTTTAACTATGCAGGGTTTTTTGTGGTTCCATAAAAGCCTTTAAATCTTTTTTTTTCTATTTCTGAGTAGATTGTCATTGGTATTTTGATAAGGATTGAGTTTAATGTGCAGATTTCTTTGGGTAATATGGACATTTTGATGATGTTAATTCTTCCAACCCATGAACATGGAATATCTTTCCATATATTTGTGTCCTCTTCAATTTTTTTCACCAGGGTTTTATAGTTTTCATTGTAGATGTGTTTTATCTCCTAAGTTAAATTTACTCTTAGGTATTTTATTTATTTATTTATTTATTTTATTATTTTTTTTGGTACCTATTGTGAATTGGATTACTTTCTTGATTTCATCTTCAGCTATTTTGTTGTTGGCATACAGGAAGGCTATTACTTTTTGTGTGTTGGTTTTGTATCCTGCCTCTTTACTGAATTCATTTATTAGTTCTAGTAATTTTTTGGAGGAGTTTTTAGGGTTTTCTGTGTATAGAATCATGTCATCTGCAAATAGGGATAGTTTATCTTCCTCATTTTGTATTTGAATACCCTTTATTGCTTTCTCTTGCCTTATTGTGCTGGCTAGAACTTCCAGTAATATGTTGAATAAGAGTGGGGAAAGTGGGTATGTTTGTCTTATTCCAGGTCTTAGAGGAAAAGTCTCCAATTTTTCTCCATTCAGAATGATTTTAGCTCTGGGTTTGTAACATATGGCCTTTACAGTGCTGAGGTACAATTCTTCTATACCTAATTTGTTGAGTGTTTTTATCATGAAAGGGTTTTAGATTTTATCAAATGCTTTTTCTGCATCTATCAAAATGATCATATTTTTTTCTTCATTCTGTTCATGTGCACATTTATTGATTTGCATATGTTGATCCATTCTTGCGTCCCTGGAATGAATCCCACTTGATCATGGGGTATAATCTTTTTGATGAGTTTTTGGTTAGCTAATTCTGTTTGCTACTATTCTGTTGAGGATCTTCACATCTGTGTTCATTAGGGATATTGGCCTGTACATATTTTTGTTGCTGTTGTTTCTTTCTCTGGTTTTGGCATGATGGTAATGCCGGCCTCTTAAAATGAGTTCAAAAGTATTTATTTCTCTTCAATACTTGGAAAGAGTTTGACAAGAATTGATGCTAGTTCTTCTTTAAATGTTCAGTAGAATTCAGCCATGAAGCATACCTAGCGTCCTAGGGTATTCTTTGTTGTAAAACTTTTTATTACTACTTCAATCTCATCACTTGTTACTGGTCTGTTTAGGTTTTCTAGTTCTTCATGATTCATACATCCTTCACAGTAAGATATATGTGTCCAGGAATTTATCCATTTATTCTAGGTTTTCCAGATTGTTTGTATATAGCTGTTCATAGTAGCCTTGTGATCTTTTGTATTTCTGTGGCATCAGTAATATCTCCTTTTCCATTTTAATTTTATTTATTTGAGTCTTCTCCCTTTTTCTTCATTAGTCTAGCTGAAGGTTTATTGATTTTGTTTATCTTTATAAGAAACCACCTCTTTGTTTCATCGATTGTTTTCATTGTTTTTTAAAACTAATTAATCTGTTCCTCATCTGATCTTCGTTATATCTCTCTTTCTATTGATTTGGGGTTTGGTTTGTTCTTGTTTTTCTGGTTCTTTCAGGTATAACATAAGTTGTTTATTTGAAGTCTTTCTTCTTTTTTAATGTAGGCATTTATTACTACAAACTTCCCTCTTAGAACTCCTTTCACTGTATCCCATAGGTTCTCATATGTTGTGTTTTCATTTTTATTTGTCTTCAGGAATTTTTAAATTTTCTTTCTGATTTCTTCTTTGACCTGTTCAGTGTTTAGGAGCATATTATTTAATTTCCATGTATTAATATGGTTCCTAATGTCCCTTTTGTTGTTGAGTTCTAGTTTTATTATCCATTGTGGTCAGATAAGGAAGTTGATATGATTTTAATTTTTTTTAATTTGTTGAGTTTTTTGTTTGTTTATTTCCTAACATATGACCTATTCTAGGGAATGTTCCATGTGCCACTGAGAAAAATGTGTATTCTGGAGCTGCTGGATGAAATGTTCTATTAATGTCTGTTAGGTCCAGTCAGCCTATAGTAGACATTAATTCTGGTGTTTCCTGACTAGTTTTCTGTCTGGACAATCGATCCTTTGCTGAAAGTGGGTATTAAAGTCTGCAACCATGCTTGTGTTGGAGTGTATTTCTCTTGTTAGGTCCAATATTGAGTAATTGTTTTATATACTCCATAGTTGGGTACATATATATTTGTAACAGTCTTATCCTCTTGTTGAATAGATCCCTTTATCATTATATAATGACATTCCTTAACTTTTTTTTTGCTATCCTTGGCTTGAAGTCTATATTATCCAATATAAGTATAGCTATTCCTGCTATTTTTTGGTTTCTATTTGTATGAAATATCTTCCATCCTTCACTTTCAGCCTCTGTGTGTTTCATGTAGGCAGCATATAGTTGGCTCTTACTTTATAATCTATTCAACCCCTCTGTGTCTTTTAATTGGGGCACTTATTCCATTAACATTTAGGGTCATTATTGATGTATAGGGAATTGCTACTGCTATTTTGCTATTTTTTTTTCTGGTTGTTTGGTAGATATTTTTTGTTTTTTTCCTTTTTTCTCGTCTTATTGTCTTCCTTTGTGATTTAGTAGCTTTCTCTAGAAATATATTTTGATTTTTCACTATTTCTTTTTAATATGTCTAATAAGTTTCTGTGTTATGGTTACTATGAGGCTTACTAAAAGCATGTTATAGTTATAACAAATTATTTTTTATTATTAACAACTTAACTTTGATATCTAAGAAAAAAGAAAAAAAAAGATGCTAACTCTATGCTTTGATGTCATCCCCCCCACCATACATGTTTTGACATTTTGTTGTTTACAGTTACATCTTTTAGTATGTCTTATCTCTTATATGGTTGTATATGTTGTTGTCTTGTTAGATTTGTTCTTTAGTCTTTATACTAAGGATATAAGTGGTTTATCCACCACTCTTATAACACTGGAGTATTGTGAAGTTTCTATGTACTTATCTTACTAATGAGTTACGTACCTTCAAATGTGTTTTCTTGCTATTCTTTAGCATCATTTTCTTTCAGATTGAAGAGCTCCCTTTACCTTCATTTCTTGTAAGGCAAGTCTAGTGTTGATGAATTCCCTTAGCTTTTGTTTTTCTGAGAAATACTTTATATCTCATATTTGAGGTTAGTTATGCTGGATTCAGAATTCTTGGTTGGCAATCTTTCTTCTTTTAGCACTTTGAATATATCATCCCATTCTCTTCTAGCTTGTAGTGTTTCTACTCAGAAATGTGCTGAGAGACATTATTAGGGCTCCATTGAATGTTCTGTGTTTCTTTTCTCTTGATGCTTTCAGTATTCCCTCTTTTTTTGATTTTTTATAATTTGATTGTGATGTGTCTTGGGGTGTTCCTCTTTGGATTGAACTTGACTGGCAACCTCTGAGCTTTCTGTATCTGGATACTGTCATCTTTCTCTATACCTGAGAAACTTTCATTTGTTATTTCCTTGAATATGCTTTTAAGGTCTCTTCCTTTTTCCTTCTCAGGTATGCTAATTATGCAGAGATTCTTTTGCTTGAAGGAGACCCATATTTGCTGTATTTCTGTTTCATTTTTTCTTATTCTTTTATCTTTCCTTTCTTTTTTTTAAGATCATGGCCTCTATTATTTTTTATTCATAAAATATGTCTTAATAGATTTAAAAAGACTAAGATCGTAGAAAATATGTTCTCTGACCAGAATAACAGAAGGAAATTTAGGAAATTCACAAATATGTGGAAATCCAACAACACTCTTCCAAATAAACAATGTATAAAAAGAAATAGATCATAGAAAATATGTTCTCTGACCAGAATAACAGAAGGAAATTTAGAAAATTCACAAATATGTGGAAATCCAACAACACTCTTCCAAATAAACAATGTATAAAAAGAAAAATCACAGGGAAATTAGAAACTACTTTCAGATGAACATCAAAGTGCAACATACCAAATGTATAGGATGCAGGGCTCATAAAGTGCTTACAGGAAAATTTATAAACACCTGTCTTAAAAATAAGAAAAATCTCAAATCAGTAATGTAAACTTCTAGCTTAAGAAAATAAAAAAAGAAGAGTATGCTCAACCAAAAGCAAATATAAGTAGTAGATAACAAAGATTACAATAGAAATGCATGAAATAGGGAATTAAAAAACAATTGAGAAAATTGACAAAACCAAAAGTTGATTGTTTAAAAAGATCAACAAAATTTGCAAACCTTTATCTAGATTGACCAAGAAAAAAAGAGAGAAGACTGAAATTACTAAAATAAGATATAAAGCAGGGACATTATTACATTCATTCTAGTTTTTTTTGTGGTGATAAGATTTAGTTTCTTTCCCTTTCTTATTTGTAGTTTTGTTCTGCCAGTGGGTTTTGTTCTTTCTTGTGTATTGGGGGTAGAGATTATCACTTTTTGGATTCCAGATGCAGGACTTCTTTGAGGATTGCTTGTAGGGCTGGCCATGTGGTGGTGAACTCCCACAGCTTTTGTTTGTCAGGAAACTATACTATTTCTTCCTCATTTCTGAAGGAAAGCCTTGCCAGGTGCAGTATTCTGGGATAGCAGTATTTTTCTTTTAGTGTTTGAATATATCATCCAATTTTCTTCAGGCTATATAGTTTCTGTTAAGAAGTCTTCTGTTAGTCTAATGGGATGCCCTTATAAAGATGACTTGATGCTTTAAAGATTTCTCATTGTCTTTGAATTTAGCCAATTTGACTATAATATATCTTGGAGATGATCTTTTTAGGTTGAATGTTTTGGGGGATCTTTAAGCCTCCTGGATCTGAAGATCCCTGTCTCTCCTTATGCCTGGGAAGTTTTCCATTATTATTTCATCAAATAGGTTTTCTGTGCCTTTTCCTTTCTCCTCCCCTTTTGGAACATGTATGATAAGAATGTTTGTGTACTTAAGGTTATCTACTAACTCTCTAAGATTTTCTTCATTTTTTTTAATTCACTTTTTTCTTTTTTTCTTTTTGTCTATCTGGGTTATTTCAAAAAGACTATCTTCAAGATCAGAAATTCTTTCCTCTGTTCTGTTCTAGCCTGATGCTTAAATTATCAATTGTGTTTTTTATTTTGTTTAGTGAATCTTTCAGTTCCATGAGTTCTGCTACATTCTTTTCTAATGTATTAATCTCTTTGTAAAATTTCTGTTTCATATTCTGGATATTTTTTTTCTTGTTTCATTATGTTGTCTAACTGAGTCTTCTTGTATTTCAATGAGTTTCCTTAAGATTGTTACTCAGAATTCCTTTTCAGTCATTTCAAGGGTTTCTTGTTCATTGGGTATTTGAGTATTATTATATCCTTTTGATGGTGTCACATTTTCTTGGATTTTCATATTTCTGGTATCTCTGTGTTGACGTCTGGTCATCTAGTAGACCAGTTGCTTCTTCTATTACTCTGGAGTGGGCTTTGAGAGGACAGACATGATCTTCTCTTTCTGGTGTCCTTGTGTCAATGCAGTCAAGTGTCTGGCAGGGCACCTGCAGGGAAGTAATATTTTCAATGTGCTCCTCACATGCTTCTGGGTGGAGGATGTGATGTTCTGCTCCTGCCTTAGGACCTTAGGCATGTTCTGTTTCTTGCCTGCTTCCAGGCAGAGGGGGCTGCCCTCAGCTCCTTCCCTGGACGTGCTCTTCTTAGTCTTTTTTCTTTTTGCTCCTCTGACTTGATAATTTCATATGTTCTATGTTTGAGCTCACTGATACTTTCCTCTGTTTAATTAAATCTGCTTTTGGAGCTATGAAGTTTTTCAATTCAGATAATGTATTCTTTATCTTTAGAATTTCTTTCTATTTTAAAAAAACTGATTCTATTCCTTTGTCAAGCTTCTCTTTCTGCTCCTGAATTGTTTTCCACATATCATTTAATTGTCTATCTTTATTTTCTTGTTAGTACCTGACCATTCTTAAGAGGGTTATTCTAAATTCTCTGTCAGATATTTCATGGATCTTCTTTCCTTTGGTTCCACTGCTTATGCTTTGTTGGTTTCCTTTGATAGCAACTTATTTCTCTGTTCTTTTGTGATCTTTGTCTTTATATTGAGGTCTGGGCATTTGAAAGGACTGCTACTTCTTCTAGGTTTTATAGGTATTCTTTGGTGGTGTTAGACCTTTACTGGTTAATATCAGAACCATCTATCTGGTCCATGTTTAGTTTTGTTTTGTTTTTTCTGGTCTGTAGTGTATTAATAGCCACCACCACCACTTAAACTCTGCACTGGAAATAATGTGCTGTCCTGTTGTCAATTCCCTAATTGGGAGAACTTCCTGTGGAAGCCAGAACTTGAGTTCTGTGCTTGAGGAAAATTATTGCTTTGCTATTGATTCTCTGAGGAAGTCTTTTTGTGCAAACATGATTTCAATATTTGGTGCTTTAATCACTTCTGGGTCTGGGCTATGTGGAAATTCCAGCCTGGGATCCTTTCCTGCAGATTGTACCTTCTGCAGTTCTATTGCCCTGACTGATTTCCACTGAAATCAGCTCCCCATGCTTCACACCTGTGTTCCCCTGGTGGGCCAGCCTTTCCCTTGCATTCCAGCCACTTTTTGTGGGGAAAGTCATGTACTCATCATTTGTAATGAGTCACTGTCCTCTGAGAGGCTTTTTTTTTCCAGTTGGCTGTTTCAACTCACTCCTGTGCAAGCTCTGGGGGACCCTACCAATGGTCTTTCTGGCCTGAAGGCTGGTTTGGTGCACTGTGAAGCCCTCCTCCCAACTACAGACTCTAAGCAAGTTCATGTGAAGGGTGCCACTGTGGCTTTTGCTGCCTCCTGAAAGAAGATTCATGTGCTGCTGTCATTCCCTGCCCCATACCAGGCTTGCTCAGAAGAGGCCAGGGCTTGAAACAGTCAGAGCCATCTCTACTCCCTCTTACAGTGGTCTCTCTGTGGGTCTCTTCACCTTTTCCCCAGCTCCTGTAGTCTCAGGTTGGCAGTCTTTACTTTTGAAGAGTTGTAAATTGTTTACTTATGGGGAGGAGCAACACTGGGAATTGTCTATTCCACCATGTTAATGACATCACTCCTGACCCTATTTTATAGATGACGAAACTGGATCTCAGAGGTTAAGCAGGTTGACCATGGTAATACAGTTAGAAGATGGTAGAAATGCCTAGCATAACATTTGGCAAAGATTCAGTGAAAACATTATTGTTATTATTATTAATATTATGAACATCATGGCCCTTGTCCTGATGTTCTCTATAATCTCCTCTTCCAATGTGTGATCTCTGTGAAAACAGGGAGTATGTCAGAGACACACTGTTTATTGTTGTTAACTAGAATACTGCATAGACTCTCAATAAGTGCGTATAGAAAGAAAGAAAAAGAAAGGAAGGAAGGAAGAAAGGAAGGAAGGAGGGAAGGAAGAAAGGAAGGAAGGAAGGAAGGAAGGAAAAAAAGAAGGAAGGGAGGGAGGAAGGGAGGAAGGAAAAGAAAAGAAGGAAGGAAGTAAGGGAGGAAGGAAAGAAGGAAGGAAGGAAAGAAGGAAGGAGGGAAGGAAGGAAGGAAGGAAGGAAGGAAGGAAGGAAAGAAGGAAGGAAGGGAGGAAGGGAGGAAGGAAAAGAAGGAAGGAAGGAAAGAAGGAAGGAGGGAAGGAAGGAAAGAAGGAAGGAAGGAAGGAAGGAAGAAGAAAGAAAGAAAGGAATAAAGATAGAAAAAGAAAGGAAAATAAAAGGAAGAGAAAGAGAAAGGAAGGAACTGAAGGAAGGGATATGTGCATGAATAAAATGCATGCATATTGCCATTTCATACATCTGCCATCACATTTCTGACCTGTTGACGATTTCAGGAGAACTACTAATATGAAACGTGCCAGGCCTATTAACAATCATGGTTGGCAGTGTGCCATTTTCCAATGTGCCTGTACAGATGAATGTACAGGCAAATAGAAGTAGCTCTGTTTTTTAAATGACTACCAAAGTTCCCAATGCACAGCTTCAGGCAGGAAGCAACTGGATAAACTCTGAAATATTTTGACAGAATTATGTTGACCAAGGCTCTACATAGAGAGCCATTTACAGAAAAGCATCTCTCACTTATCAGTCAAAGAAAAATTGCTTTTGAAGATTAAGGTGCAAAGAGAACTATTTGTTTTCCCTATGTATCTAGTTTATACTTAATTTATGTCTCTGTTCTAACACAGCAATGGTAGTCATCCTATTGCTAACATTCATGAAAGAGTAGGCTAAAATATATTTATGTCTCACATGAACTGCAAAATCTGTGTTCCTTTAAACTATATTTTCCCTTGCAGCTGTCATTTTCTTTCCTTTTTTGTCTCCACATGATCAGATTTTGAATATGGAAAATGCATAATTTTTTAAAAAATATAGTAGATATTCAATAAAAACATGAATTTTATAAGATAACAAAGAAATATTTAAAAATATTGGAGGAACAGTTGGTTTTTGCTTTATTATTTTAATTTTTTCACTTAGTTATTCATTTCCACCATTTTTTAACAGGCATTTATTGAGTGCATACCATGCCAAGCACTGCAGTTAGAGAATTGGTGATCTAGTTGGGGGAAAAAGGAGAGATGCATAAATGCATAACTAAAACATGGAAGGATCATTGTAATAGATATTTCCATAGAAGAGTTCTGTGATAGCACAAGAGAGAGACTGCCTTCCTCTGCTTGGGGAACTATGGGAGGCTTCAGAAATGCCATGCTATTTAAGCTGGGTCTTGAAAGCCAAAAGGAAATTAAAAGAGAAAAAAGAAGGGAAAGAATATTCAAAGCAGAAATAGCATGAAATATCATTGAACACAGAAAGTTCAAAATAAGGCACAGAAGGGAGTATGGAAGGTATATTGGGGAAGGAAAGGCCGATAAGAGAGATTAGAAAGAGTGAGTTGACGAATGTTTGATGGTTTTTAGGTTCTGACCAGGGACTAACCGTTTATAGACATAAAAAAATAGAAAAAGGAAAATGTAAGTTGTGCTCCCCAATAAATTAAAATGCAGATTGAAAACAAGTGTGTGTGCACACACATGATTATAACATTTTATTTTATCCACACTACAAGAGGAAAACAAACATATCTAAATAACTAATAGCTGGATTCTCTTCTGATCATATTATTTTCTGATGCTATGGCACTGAAAGTTTACATCGTTAATGTGACAATAAAAAATTTGATTCCCCCAAAACATATAATTTCATATTTCATTGCATCCTAATTGTTTAAAAAGCAATAATTCATATTTGGGGTGAATTTGCATATTTGTGAGGAGTTATTGTTTTTCATACCTATTGAGTTTTGCAATCAATGAAGCAAGTGTAGAGAATTTGTAAAGAAACTGTGAGTGATCAGTAACTTTCAAGCATATGGCACCAAGGGAAAGGACCATGGCCCAGAATAAAAAGGAAGTCATTATAAATTCAACCACCTTGGAGTTCCACTCTTAAAGATGAACAGCTACTCTTAGGTCCCAACTGTGTTAGCCTCATGGAACCTGGATCCACTCCCACCCTCATTAGCGGAGATGGACTACTCCATCATCAAAGATCAAATTCCATTTCCTTTTCTTCTGGATACATGTGGGTGTTCTCTGTTTTGCAAAACAAGGGACAGTAATTACTTTAGTAAAGTTTAATTATTGTATTATCTAATTAAGGCTGTTGTGGAACTATAGCCATTGTAAAAACCATCTTTTCTAGAAAAGATAACAACGGCAATGTTTGCTTAAGGAAAGGGCATACACTTGGGGCTAGAAGGCTACCAGCTCTTTCCTTTCACTACCACCCGTCAATATAAAGATGCCAAGAACCAAGTTTCCTGAGAAAACCCTCCTGTGACATTCAGTGATAGATGGTTGAACAAGAAGAAAATAAATAAATGGACTCCAGGGAATTATCTTCTCACTCTATAGTAAATACACTCACATATTTTAATACAAAATGGGTGAGTCTTCAGAAAGATCACGGTGGACAAAACTTCTTTTAAAATTACTTGAGAGAATAATTTATTTGTCATAAAACCCAAGGACATAAGCTATTTTAAAATCTCTAACTCATTCTACTTTCCCCCCTTGCTTATTGCTGCTATCACTTTGACCTAATATGAGCATGGTCTACCTTAAGAAACCCTATATTAATATTATTTCTTTTCTTAAAAAGAACAAGAATTCAATTTTACACATATTTGACATTAAACTGCCTTTTTGGGAAATGCTTTACCCTACCCTCTTTATTCAAGCTTGGTGAATATTAGAAACCAGTGAGAATGTATTTCAATTCAGTGCATGGTTTCTGAGGATCTGTGTGTATGGCTATCTTGTGTGCATAGGCAAATACAAAACTTATAAAATAAGTCTAGCTCTGAAAGAGTGTATAGTTTTAGCGAGTCTATAGTTTGGCATAACAAAAGAATAAAGAAGAGAAGAGTTCCACGCAAGCAGAAGACACTATAAACCAGAGCCTGCAAACTATCTACTTTGGTCTTTGCAGTGTTGGGCCTCACAGTATTTTTGCTTTAAATTTTTATATTAGTAATTAACATGAAGAATTACTAGATTTCATTTAAACATGCAGACTCGGCTTTTCTCAAAAATTGGATGATCTCGTAATATTGGCAGGTCTTTCTAGTGGGAATAATGAGGTGGTGCTCAGTAGCAGCTGCTCCCTTTACAGTCTTGCCCACACTGCCCACCCTCCATTCTTCCATTCCTCCACATGTCTCCCTTACACTGTGGCCAGGTGTCAATTACCACTTCTCATTATGGTTCTACCTTTTACCCATTATATCAAGGCCACATCACTTTTACATGTCACCTGCCAAGCCCAAGAAAAACTGAAAGTTGCAATCCTTTGTGTAGGCTATTTGGTTTTAGAGTAGATAATTAGTTCACAAGGACAGGGCAAGACCTATGAGTGTCTGAGGAATCAGGAAAGCTTCTCGAAGAAGGGAAAGCTTAAATTGACTCCTGAAAGATGAATGGGATTTGCATTGAGGGGAGATTACATACAAGTGAATTTGGAGATGCTCAGAAGCATTCACAATGGCTCAGCAGTGGGAAGGCAAAGTTTGGTGCAGAGGACTGAGAAGGTAAGATTGACAGGGAAGGATGGGGCAGGATTTGTAGAAAGTCCTACATGACTGGCCAGGAAGTTTTCATTTTATCCTGGAAGTCACAGAGAAGAGTAGGATAATATTTTCAGACAATTATGGTGACCACCATATTCCAGATATCCTAAAATAAGAAAAAAACAAGGCATTGCACCACTTAACCCACTGGT
>NW_007729948.1:48475-59253 GCF_000696425.1 Galeopterus variegatus | reverse complement strand
CATATTCCAGATATCCTAAAATAAGAAAAAAACAAGGCATTGCACCACTTAACCCACTGGTAGATTGCATTTATAACAACCTGAAAGCCTGTATACTAAATAAAATAAGATAAAATAAAAACAACAAGTGTATAAAATGTAACTGTTAGATTAAATGTATATATTAGCTCACAGATATATTGAAAAATCTTAAAAAGCAAAGAACAAAAAGGTAATAAAACATGAGAGTGGAAAACATGAGCTGTCAGTTGTACTTCCCTATGAGAAAGAAAGACAAAGTTTGAATAGTTGTGTGGGGTCAATATGAATCTGAGACACCCACATAAAACCAGACCCTCAAAGGAATTCATGAGAATAAATCTGCCTACTGGCCAAAAGCTTGTTTGTCACAGAGAAAGAGAGAGGGAAAGAAAAATTTTCCCATGTGAACACAGAGCCTGCTCTTAGGAAATTTGCAAGCTAAGAAATTATAAAATGTGGTCACGGTTGTTATTACCTCTGTTGGAAGCATAGAAGAACCTACAATCTGAGCTTTTAAAGGATCTCTGTAGATAAAAAGCAATGTAAGGTACGTTCACAATCTAAAATTATGGATCATAATAAGAGGGAATGTTTCAGACCCACAGGCAGCGGGCCAGAGCTTTGAGAGTTTCAGTTAACAAAATGTTTTGGATAGGTCACAGGTTCAGATCCTCATACTGGCCAGGTACTCAAACAAAAGAAAAAAAAGTTTTTTGGATAGAGACTTAAAAATACACAATGTTTAAGAGAATTAATGTATTCTAGAAGATTACATACAGATCATGATCTCCCATCTTAATGATTACACCCTTTATTTTTATAGGGCCAGTGGGTGTGGGGGCTTAGAGAAGAAAAGATTTGCTTACATCATGCTATTTTTTAAATGCAAGAATGAAAAGTAAAGTTTAAGTCTCTGACTCTAACACCACTGGGTTATAGCAGTCATATAAAGAAATATACGAAGAAAGAAGAAAAAAAAGAATCAATGTTATTTGGTGATTCTTTGGGTGTAGCAGAAAAAGGAGAGTCAGGTATCAAGAATCACAAAACCCTAGGGAGAGGATTTAGTTTTATGGTAGCCAGTTCTGTTTCTGGAAGGAGCAAAGTGATGTCAGAGAAAATCGCAGGGGAGATTTTCCTATCAATAGCATTCTTGGCTTTTTATATTTAATCAACATTTATAAGCAGCTATCACAGGCAAATCATCAAAGTTAGGCACCGTCAGAGATACAGAGATGGTTGAGTGAGTCATGGCCTGTCATTTAAGAAATATGTAATTTAGTGGAGGGGGTAAATAGGTGTACCAGTGACCAGGGGAATTAACTAAGGAGGACGAGGAATGTGCTGCAATTCAGGCTAGGGCAGCAGCCAGCCCGCCTTTATCCCAGCAGAACCTTGGGACTGTGATGGAGACAGACAGTTCTAACCCAGGCAAGAGGAAGACCACTGTTCAGCTAAAGGTCACGCATGCAATCTCTGAATTTCTTAAATTGAATGTGCTCATTCTTCGCAGTGTGAAATTACAGAAAAGATGGCTTTTACCACCTTTTATGAAAGGGCCCACATATTTAATTTGAAAACAAACAGACATAATATCAACCACCCAGCTAACATAAGGTTATAAATTACTGACATCCTGTAAAACTAGTGATTATTGCCTCTTTAAGAGTGTTTGTGTCTTATTTTTAGTAAAGGGGTGAAGGATCCTTTCAGAAATGCATTTCTTAGTTAAAACCTGCAATAAAGTTGTTGATTGTCAACTCTTACCTATAGATGCTTTGGTGAGGACATTAATATCAGTAACAATGTCTCAAAAATCTTAATCTTCCCCTTTGAGAAGATTAATACTTTGGGGGATAATCACTGTGGACATGTCAGATTTTATACATGGCTTCTAGTACAGTTGCTTGATTACATATGCCAATTTGTAGAAGACTTTGGGCTTTTTTATAGAGGAGAGACTCTTTGGGAAGGATAAATTCTAGGGAAAAGAAAACCAGAACTGAAACTATTTAAGCCTATTTCTGCTGAGAACCCCAAGAGAGAAGCTCAAATCTAGGATGCTGGATGAACAAGAGAGAGAGAAAACTCTATATATACTTGATATCATTTTTTTTTCTAAACAGTAAGGATTGAAAATGTCAAACTGTATTTAGAAGGAATACTCATTTCTAACCCAAATTTCAGAACTCTGCAAGTGCATGTGTCAGGGCAGCAGGGATCACTCATCGGCTTTTATCCCCATGCTGGTTTCCCTACAATTTATAAAATATTTGGTCAGGGTCTGCAATACTCTTGACAAAGAAGGAGCTTCATAGAAGCCTTTTGAAATAGAATACCTGACTGTTAAATTTTAGAAAATAAGAAGCCAGAGGTGAGACTGACAGGTTATGGCAGGGGAGGGTACTGGGGGAAGACAGACAGAACTGACAGTTTATTTTTAAGCATTTCAAACTTTGGCGGATCAATTTTCTGAAAGGGTTTCCTTCTGATTGTTCTTTTGAAAGGAAGAACTGCCAGGGCTACCACAGAAAGTTGACACCTATTCAGTTCAGCACTTAGAAAAAGCTAAGAGGGAAAAGAAAGACTTTCAATTCCTGTCCTTTCAATTTATTGTGATGTTGAAAGCAGTGAATAGTGGAGTTGCTGCTGAAAAGCATTTTCCATTATATCTACTGCAAAGTCTTAATGAGTGTCAATGAGTAGGGACAGTCAGGAAGTAAAACTTTCTCCAACTTCCAGAGTTTGATGGTGCATTCTTACAGCAGGCGGAGATGGGATATCTGATTGGGACCTAAACCTATATGATAAGAAGAATAAAATTACACTTTTTAGGTTGCTGCTACACCATAATGCTATCATTACATATTATATATATATTTTTTCAGAATAGATTATATGTTTTCTATCTCTTATTTTACAGGAAAAATATTTGGAAAGTGCTGCTAGCCACTAGCTTGAATTAATCTACTTTTCCATGAGATTCATTTAGTGTTCAATTGAGTTGTTTATCATAAGCCTTCATCATCACATGTATTATATGATGTCTTTTTGTTTGTTTCTCTAAGTATATGTCCATGTTGTTGCTAGATTATGTCAATGTAAAAAATATTTTATAAACTGTCTTGATATTCTGCCTAGAGTGACCAGTGTGATACTTCTTNGGACAGTCAGGAAGTAAAACTTTCTCCAACTTCCAGAGTTTGATGGTGCATTCTTACAGCAAGCCGAGATGGGAATATCTGATTGGGACCTAAACCTATATGATAAGAAGAATAAAATTATACTTTTTAGGTTGCTGCTACACCATAATGCTATCATTACATATTATATATATTTTTTTCAGAATAGATTATATGTTTTCTATCTCTTATTTTACAGGAAAAAAATTTGGAAAGTGCTGCTAGCCACTAGCTTGAATTAATCTACTTTTCCATGAGATTCATTTAGTGTTCAATTGAGTTGCTTATCATAAGCCTTCATCATCACATGTATTATATGATGTCTTTTTGTTTGTTTCTGTAAGTATATGTCCATGTTGTTACTAGATTATGTCAATGTAAAAAATATTTTATAAACTGTCTTGATATTCTGCCTAGAGTGACCAGTGTGATACTTCTTAGGTAGTTATATACATGATAAACATTTAAAAATTGGACTTTTGTGATCATCCCCATCTTTTTTGCACTTTTTTGTCTATTGAAATTGAGCACACATGTGGAATATGATATTAAGGTAGGGATGGGGATTTTTGCAAACTGAAGACAGGATGGAGTTTCAAATTTACATAACCAACATTTATTTGAACAGAGACTATGCAAGGCTCTGAGAATATACAAATAAATGAGGCAATCCATGCCCTTTAGTATTCTAGCAGATTAAAAAGGACATGAAAATAGATAATGCAATAAGACTATGGCAAGAGATCAACATATGGTACTGAGCATCAAAGATAGAACTTTCCATGTCCAGCCAACACTAGGCAAACTAGACATTAAGATCTCGAAGCATGTGAGAGAGATAATTTGCTTTGGTCTGAAAGTCAACAGTAAGAGGAAAGCAGTGTACAAAAACGTCTGTGGGTCCTGACAAATGACACTGCTTTAGACTCTGGTTAATTTGTGTCACATTAGCAGAAATCATGTCTCTCGATATGACCCTTAGAAAAGAATAACTCTATTACATTTTGGATGGCAAAAGCTTACACTTCTCCTGGGCAGGGGACTAAGTATTTGTGAAGCAACTGAAGAATTAAAGCAAAATAATGACGCTACTGCTTAAAGATGGAACCAGACTGACAAGAGCAGCAGTTCTCAGAGTTGCTCGCACATTAGAATCACCTGAAGAGCATTAAAACATTTCCCACCTGCACCCCAGCCCAATTAAATCAGAGTTTCTGGGAACTGGGCCCAGAATTTATAAACTCCCCCAATGACTCCAATGCACAGCCAAGTTGGAGAACCAGCGGGTTAAAGCAGTGTTGCTCAAACTGTAATAAGCTGCAGGTCACCTGGGGATCTGATTTAAATGCAGATTCTGATTCTGTGTGTCTGCAGTGAGGCTTGAGATTCTGTTTTACTATCAGATTCCCAGGTGATGAGTACACTGTTGTTGAGTTGGAAGGGACTACAGGCACTTGGAGACTAGAAAACGTCCCATTTGCTAGCCTTCCATTCTGTACCCAAACTCCTGAAGGTAAGCCAGTTGGAATTGTCATGTGGCTTTCACATAATAGCTTTCCTTCTTTCATTTCTTTCTCAAAAGACTGATTTATATAACATGGGATTTTTGAGATTGGGCATGAGATGTTGAGTGGGTCTGGCCATGGCCTATTTACAATATTAAAATCTGAGATATGTTTTTTGGAACTGGATGAGGTTAGAGGCCAAACTCCATATAGAAATGAGTGATTTAAATTATTGTGATTTGTTGACCTTATACAATCATTGTAAAAATGCCTCTCTAAGTTATCTTTCTTTTGGAACATTGTCTGACTCTTTTATAGCTACCACTATCTCCTATGACTCCCATGTCCTTTGGGATGTAGTATTGTGAAATGGTAACAATTGTGGCCCCTTGAGTAAGACTTCCAGAGTTCAAATCCTGCCTCAACAGCTTTGTGGACAAGAGTACTCAGGTTCTCTGTTTCTCTACAATGGGGATAAAAATAAGACCTATCACATGTGGTTGTTATGAGCATTGAATGAGTGACATTTACATGACACTGAGAATGGAGCATGGTTGTCACCAATCCTGGATGAAATCTATTACAGTCTTATTTTTGTTACAGAGATAAGACCTGAAAAGAAATGTCCCAGCCCTTCACAAGCCAGGAAGCCATTCTGAAAACTAAAAGATGTGATCATGCTTTGTTAGCAAAGCTCATAGATTTCCTCACTGCCATTAAACCAACTCCCCCTGCCCACCCCATGGCCAATATTTCCAGCTCATATGTTGACAGGGTTTATTCACATTAAATGCATATTTCGAAAGCACCAGCTACAGGACAGTCGCTGCTGTAGTTGTTGGTGTTAAAGAGGTGAGCAAAAAAGACCAAAATTTCTGCCCCCTGAAACTAACATTCTATAAAGCATAGCAGACAGTGAACCAGAAGTGTATGTAGTATGCCAGGTGATGATAACTGCTATGGATAAAATTAAAGTCACAAAGGGGAATAAAAAGTGCCAGAGGAGGAGAGGGAGGGTTAGCAATATTAAGTAAGGTGGTCAGGAAACCTTCCATGGAGAAGAAGACAATGTGTTTGCCAGAAGGAGAGTAAGAAAGCCTTGTGGGGATTTGAAGAAAGAGCATTCCAGGAAGAGCAACTAGCAGAGGTTTTGAGGTGGGAAGGTGTAGAAAGCTATCATGTAAAAAGAAATCTATTACATTAACCAGGAATCAATCAATGTGGCCACTTGGCTGAATGAGGGAGGAGGAAGGTGACAGCTAATAGGTTAGATGTTCTCAGATGCGAGCATACATCAGAATCACCTGCAGGACTTGTTAAAACTAACTTCTGGGCTCCATATCCAGTTTCATATTCATGAGGTCTGGGGAGGAGTCTAAGAATTGCATTTCTAATAAGATCCTGTGGGGAAGAGGAACACATCACATTGACAACCATTAGATTAGACTGAGAAATAGTTGCAGATAGATCATACCAGCTCTATCGGATATTA
The DNA here is from genome assembly GCF_000696425.1 of Galeopterus variegatus. Lineage (NCBI taxonomy): Eukaryota > Metazoa > Chordata > Mammalia > Dermoptera > Cynocephalidae > Galeopterus > Galeopterus variegatus. Next base: position 53,053 of record NW_007729948.1, on the reverse strand, counting down.
TACAGATTTTGTTTTTTACTTTAAGTGAAAAGTGAAGTGACCATGCATCAGAGTAGTAGCTTGATCAAATGCACAGGTTTTGCAAAGTAATCCTTCTGACAGAAGTGAGGTAGGTTAGATACCAGGGCTTCCTTGTAATATACATGATGTGATACTGCTTCACTGGATAGGAAAAACTTCAGTCAGTTCAACTCATTTGGTAAGACACATTTCATCTTATCATTTATACTTTGTAGACTTATGGTTTACCTTCTTCACATGTCTGGTCAAATGTGCTGACATCAACATGAAATACGGGAGTGAATTAGTTCAAACTGATTTAAACCCTAAGTCAACCCACTGCAAATCTATATCAAGTCATTCAACAACAGGTAATTTGATAAAAAACAAAACAAATAACAAACCTTTTTCAAATAATGTTGTTGGCATCTTATAAACAAAGTCACAATATTGGTGTTATCACTTTTTAAATATTACCTTGTGCTAGTGGTAATTATAGCTCAGGATGATACAGATAGATTCTACTTTTGCCATTGTTCTGTTGAGCTTCATGCTATCCTCAGTGTAATACCATGTCCAGATGGGGGGCCCTTCTTAAGAACAGGGGAAAAAAATCAAGCATTGTTCTATCAAAGATTTTTGGGGGGAGAGGCCCAAGAGTCACGGCGACCATCTGCCCCAAGGTGCAAGTGCACCCGAGCAGGTAGGTGTCACCGCCACACCAGACCTCACCCCCAACCCACCCAAGGCCTCGCGGAGAGGCTTAAGAGCTGTGGCAATCACGTGCCCTAAGGTGCCAGTATGGGAACAGGTAGGCACTGCTGCTGGACTCCCAGCCCAGTCCAGTTCCCATGGCCCAGAGAGGCCCAAACCTTCTGCCTGTAGGCACTGAGGCAGCCCTGTCAAGTTGGCAGTCCCAGCAGGATCCTCGTCAGACAAGAGTCAAATGAGTGGACCATGAAATCTCTTGCTACAATGACTGAACACCAAAGGAAAGATACCAGAAATATGAAATATCAAGAAAGTACATCACCAAAGGGTAATCTCAAGCTCTAGATCCACAGGACATGAAGCCCTTGAAGTGACTGACAAGGAATTTGAGCANAACTTGCCAGGTATAGGAAAAGACACAGATCTTCAGATTCAGAAAGCTCAAAGATCCCCAATCGTATTCAATACAAAAAGGTCTTCTCCAAGATATGATATAGTCAAATTGGCAAAACTCAAAGACAAAGAGAAAATCTTAAAAGCTGCAAGAGAGAAGTGTCAAGTCACCTATAAGGAAGCCCCAATCAGATTAACATCAGACTTTTCATCATAAACCCAAAAAGCCAGAAGGGAATGGGATGATATATTCAAAATTCCCAGCCAAGAATACTTTACCCAGCAAGGCTATCCTTCTGAAATGAAGGGAAAGTAGTATATTTCTCAGACAAACAAAAACTGCAGGAGTTCAATACCACATGACCACCCTTACAAGAAATTTTCAAAGGAGTACTGGGTTTGGCACCTAAAAAATAACCACTACTGCAATTAAAAACTCAAGGAAAACTAAAACCCACTAGTAAAATAAAAATGCTAGCAATGAAGAGAAAAAAAAAAAACATAATAACTGAAGAAACCAACAAATACAAAAGACAAGCAGTAAATCAGGAAGAAAGGAAAAAAAGACACTTAAGACATCGAATCAAAAATCAATATAATGCTAGGAGTAAATCAACACTTTTCAATAACAACTCAATGTAAAAAGATAAAATTCCCCACTCAAAAGACACAGACTGACTGACTGCATTAAAAAGGTGGACCCAACAGTATGCTGCCTTCAAGAGACCCACCTCACATTTAAACACACACAGAGACTAACCATGAAAGGATAGAAAAATATATAACATGCAAATAGAAATAAAAAACAAGCTGGAGTAGCTATTCTTATATCTGATAAAATAGACTTCAAGCTAAAAACCATAAACAGAGATAAAGAGGGCCAATATATTATGATAAAAGGATTTGTCCATCAAGAAGACATAACAATAATAAATATATATGCACCCAATGTCAGAGCAGCCAGATTTATAAAGCAAATTCTAGTAGACATAAAGAATGAGATAGATACTAATACCGTAATAGAAGGGGACCTGAACACCCCACTATCGATACTGGTCAGATCATCCAGGCAAAAATTCAGCAGAGAAACACAAGATCTAAACAACACTTTAGATAAATTGGACTTGACAGGTATTTATAGAACATTCCATCCAACAACCTCAGAATATTAATTCTTCTCATCAGCACATGGAACACTCTCCAAGATAGATCACATGCTAGGTCACAAATCAAGTCTCAACAAATTCAAAGAAATTAGAGCTATTCCATGTATCTTTTCAGATCAGAAGGGATTAAAATTAGAAATCATTAACAAGTGAAATTCTGGAAACTATACAAACACATAGAAATTAAACAGCATTCNAACTTGCCAGGTATAGGAAAAGACACAGATCTTCAGATTCAGAAAGCTCAAAGATCCCCAATCGTATTCAATACAAAAAGGTCTTCTCCAAGATATGATATAGTCAAATTGGCAAAACTCAAAGACAAAGAGAAAATCTTAAAAGCTGCAAGAGCGAAGTGTCAAGTCACCTATAAGGAAGCCCCAATCAGATTAACATCAGACTTTTCATCACAAACCCAAAAAGCCAGAAGGGAATGGGATGATATATTCAAAATTGCCAGCCAAGAATACTTTACCCAGCAAGGCTATCCTTCTGAAATGAAGGGAAAGTAGTATATTTCTCAGACAAACAAAAACTGCAGGAGTTCAATACCACATGACCACTCTTACAAGAAATTTTCAAAGGAGTACTGGGTTTGGCACCTAAAAAATAGCCACTACTGCGATTAAAAACTCAAGGAAAACTAAAACCCACTAGTAAAATAAAAATGCTAGCAATGAAGAGAAAAAAAATACATAATAACTGAAGAAACCAACAAATACAAAAGACAAGCAGTAAATCAGGAAGAAAGGAAAATAAGACACTTAAGACATCGAATCAAAAATCAATAAAATGCTAGGAGTAAATCAACACTTTTCAATAACAACTCAATGTAAAAAGATAAAATTCCCCACTCAAAAGACACAGACTGACTGACTGCATTAAAAAGGTGGACCCAACAGTATGCTGCCTTCAAGAGACCCACCTCACATTTAAACACACTCAGAGACTAACCATGAAAGGATAGAAAAATATATAACATGCAAATAGAAATGAAAAACAAGCCGGAGTAGCTATTCTTATATCTGATAAAATAGACTTCAAACTAAAAACCATAAAAAGAGATAAAGAGGGCCAATATATTATGATAAAAGGATTTGTCCATCAAGAATACATAACAATAATAAATATATATGCACCCAATGTCAGAGCAGCCAGATTTATAAAGCAAATTCTAGTAGACGTAAAGAATGAGATAGATACTAATACCATAATAGAAGGGGACCTGAACACCCCACTATCGATACTGGTCAGATCATCCAGGCAAAAATTCAGCAGAGAAACACAAGATCTAAACAACACTTTAGATAAATTGGACTTGACAGGTATTTATAGAACATTCCATCCAACAACCTCAGAATATTAATTCTTCTCATCAGCACATGGAACACTCTCCAAGATAGATCACATGCTAGGTCACAAATCAAGTCTCAACAAATTCAAAGAAATTAGAGCTATTCCATGTATCTTTTCAGATCAGAAGGGATTAAAATTAGAAATCATTAACAAGTGAAATTCTGGAAACTATACAAACACATAGAAATTAAACAGCATTCCACTTAATGACATATGGGTCCAAGAAGAAATTAAACAGGAAATCAAAAAATGTATTGAACCTAATGAAGACAATGATACATCATACCAAAACCTGTGGGATACTGCAAAGGCAATACTAAGGGGGAAATTTATCACATTAAATAATTACTTCAGAAGAATGGAAAGATGGCAAGTAAACAACCTAATACTTTACCTTAAAGAACTAGAAAAATGAGAACAATCCAAACCAAAAGTTAGCAGACAGAAAGAAATCATTAAGATCAGAGCAAAACTTAATGAAATTGAAACCCTAAAAATGATACAAAAGATCAATGAATCAAAATCTCAGTTTTTTGAAAAGATAAATAAAATCGACAAACCATTAGCATGGATAACAAAAAAATGAAGAGAGAAGACCCAAATAACAAAAATTAGAAATTAAAAAGTTATTACAAATGATACCTCAGAAATAGAAGAAATCATTAGTGACTACTATAAACAACTATATGCCAACAAATTTGAAAATCTGGAGGAAATGGATAAATTTCTGGACACACACAAACTACCAAAACTGAGCCAAGAAGACATATAAAATCTGAACAGACCGGACCGCGCTCCCGCCGCGGGTTCAGATCCTATATAGGGATGGCCGGTGCGCTCATTGGCTGAGTGTGGTGTGGCCGGTCTCAAAAAAAGGACAAAAAAAAAAAAAAAGAAAATCTGAACAGACCAATAACAATAAAAGAGATGGAAGCTGTTATCAGAAGGCTCC
>NW_007729948.1:46345-47665 GCF_000696425.1 Galeopterus variegatus | reverse complement strand
GGGCCGGTCTCAAAAAAAGGACAAAAAAAAAAAAAAGAAAATCTGAACAGACCAATAACAATAAAAGAGATGGAAGCTGTTATCAGAAGGCTCCCAACAAAGAAAACCCCTGGACCAGATGGGTTTACAGCAGAATTCTCCCAAACATTCAAAGAGGAATTGACACCAATTTTCTACAAACTATTCCAAAAGATTGAAACAGGCAATTCTCCCAAAGTCATTCTGTGAAGCAAACATCACCCTGATATCAAAACCAGATAAACAAAAAAAGAAAACTATAGGCCCATATCCTTGAAGAATATAGATGCAAAAATCCTCAATAAAATACTAGCTAACAGAATTCAACAACAGATACACAAAATTATGCACCATTACCAAGTGGGATTCATCCCAGGGATGCAAGGTTGGTTCAACATATTCAAATAAATAAATGTGATACACCATATCAATAAAATCAAACACAAGGACTATATGATCATCTCTATAGACACTGAAAAAGCGTTCTACAAAATTCCACACTTGTTCATGGTAAAGACTTTCTACAATTTAGGGATAGATGGAAAATATCTCAACATAATTAAAGCCATATATGATAAGCCTACTGCCAATATCATCCTGAATGGGGAAAAGCTGAAAGCTGTTCCATTAAGAACAGGAACTAGACAAGGATGCCCACTCTCACCACTCCTATTCAACATAGTGTTGGAAATACTAGCCAGAACAATCAGAGAAGAAAAGGAAATAAAGGACATTCAAATAAGAAAAGATGAAGTTAAAGTGTCCCTGTTTGCAGATGACATGATCCCATATATTGAACAGACTGAAGCCTTCACAGAAAGCTCTTGGAGTTGTTAAATGATTTCAGCAAAGTTGCAGGATACAAAATAAACACACAAAAAATCAGTAGCATTTCTATTCTCTAATACTGAATATGCAGAAAGGGAAATCAAGAAAGCTAGCCTATTTACAATAGCCAGGAAAAATAAAATACTTAGCAATTGAGTTAACCAAGAATGTGAAAAATCTCTATAATGAGAACTGCAAACCACTGTTGAGATAAATTAAAAGGAACACGAGAAAATGGAAAGATATCCAATGCTCTTGGATTAGAAGAATCAACATGGTGAAAATGTCCATACTACCCAAAGTGATATACAAATTCAATGCAATCCCCATCAAAATTTCAATGACATTTTTCACTGAAATGGCAAAAACTATCCTAACATTTATATTGAATAACCAAAGATCATGCATAGCCAAAGCAGTTCTGAGCAAAAATAATAAAGCTGGAGGCATAACACTACCTGACTTTATACTACA
>NW_007729948.1:43997-45582 GCF_000696425.1 Galeopterus variegatus | reverse complement strand
GATTAAAGAATTAAATATACACCCTGAAACAATAAAACTTATTAAATAAAACATAGGGGAAACACTTCAGGAAGTGTGACTGGCAAAGACATCATGAATACGACCCCAGAAGCATGGGCAACCAAAGGAAAAATAAACAAATGAGCTTATATCAAACTAAAAAGCTTCTGCACAGCAAAAGAAACAATTTACAGAGTTAAAAGACAACCAACAGAGTGGGAGAAAATATTTGCAAAATATACATCTAACAAAGGATTAATATCCAGAATATACAAGGAACTCAAACAACTTTACAACAAGAAAAACAAGTAACCCAATTAAAAAAGGGGCAAAGGAGCTAAATAGGCATTTCTCAAAGGAAGATATATGAATGGTCAACAGGCACATGAATAAATGCTCAATATCACTCAGCATTTGGGAAATGCAAATCAAAACCACACTGAGATGCCATCTCACCTCAGTTAGGATGGCTAATATCCAAAAGACTGTGAATGATAAATGTTGGCAAGGTTGCAGAAAAAAAAGGAACTCTCATACACTGTTGGTGGGACTGCAAAATGGTGCAAACTCTATGAAAAATGGTATGGAGGTTCCTCATACAATTGCAGATAAATCTACCATATGACCCAGCCATCATCCCACTGCTGGTAATATACCCAATGGAATGGAAATCATCATGTTGAAGGTATACCTGTTATCCAATGTTCATTGAAGCACTCTTTACAATAGCTCAGAGTTGGAACCAGCCCAAATATCCATCATCAGATGAGTGGATACAGAAAATGTGGTATATCTACACAATGGAATACTATTCTGCTATAAAAAAGAGTGAAATACTGCTATTTGCAATAAGTGAAATGAGTCAGGTGGAGAAAGAGAAATACCACATGTTCTCACTTATTTGTGGGAGCTAAAAATAAATAAATACACAAATAAACTGGGGGGGTTAGGAAAGAAGGCACAACAATCACAATTCTTTGAAGTTGTTAAGACAAGCGAACAGATATGAGGTTTTTGGGAAAGAGGGGGAGGCGGGGAGGGAGGTTTCACTAATGGGCCACAAAAATCAACCACATTGTATATTGATGAAATAAAATATTTTTTTTTAAAAAAGGTTTTTTGTTTGTTTGATGTTGTGATATTTAAATTGATATGCTCCATGGCATTTCTGTGTAGTCTTTATTTTATATAGCCTTTTTGAGGGCAAGTTTGTTATGTGACATGGATCCAAGACACCTTTTGTGAATAACGTGATTGCAGCCAGTGAATCAAGGTAGTCAACAGTAGTTGGTGTGTCTCTCAGCCTTATTGCACTCCAGGTTTTTATACATTTTTTCTTGAAATACAACTGATTGTACATATCTGTAGGGTACTGCATTGAATATCAATACCTGTGGGCAATAAGTGATATTCAAATTAGGATAATTAGTATATTCAACATTGTTAATATCTCTCTAGGTGAAAATTGAGGAGCTAATGCTACTTTTATTAAGCTTCCTTTTGAATTCTTTGCTTGTCCGAGCAGAACCTATGCTCCAAGTCTGTTCCTTCTTTATTTTTCTTTTTATGTTTTTATGCATAAAAA